>NW_027069704.1:0-165054 GCF_002906115.3 Quercus suber | reverse complement strand
TCCCCCCCCCCCAATTATTAAAAAAAAAAAAAAACTGATATATGTATGTAATTTGGAAAATTAAGATTTGCCCTTAAATATATATATTTTTGGATCTCCTTTGTAATGTTTAGATATTGACCCACAAGAAAAAAACTAAATTTGGACTGAAAGTATAACATCAATAACGACAAACTCTCATCTAAAAAAAAAAAAACCAACAAATGTGTTGAAATGTTTCGAATCTTAGTTTCGTGTCTGTGCGAGCTACTGCAATATTTGAATGTTTTAGTTTACTGCTATTTTATTGGCTTGGCTAAAGAAATTAATACTAAACATATTTGAGTCAAGAAAAGTATGTGCATAAAATTAATAGTTTTTCCAATAATTTTAATGCATAATTTTTTTTATATAAATATAAAAATATGCAAGGGTAATTTTAATGCATATTTTTTTATTATATATAAATATAAAAATATGCACAGAATCATGTCTTTTGGGGGGGGGGGGGGGGGGTGTTGTTCATTTGCATGGTGTTCATAGTGTGGGTGTGAATCAAAATCTCCAGGGATCTATACAGTTATGATGTGCTTACCGGTTAAATTAAAATAGATAAATCATGCCATTAATTACTTGTGAAAAAAAAAAAAAAAAAAACCTGTAAATAGTCATATAATAAAAGTTATGTTATATATTAGTGAATTCAAATGAAGATAATGTTCATGATAAATCATACCATTAATTAATTGTGAAATAAAAACTATAAATAGTCATGTAATAAAAGTGGTGCTAATAATGAATTCAAGTAAAAATAATGTTGCTATAATCATAATAAATTATGTCATTAATTGTGAATGGTTACCCAAATAAGGAAAAAAAAAAAAGAATCTGCATTGAAGTCATTGTCGCCGTGCTAGAATTTTGGATATATAAAAGGTGGAAGTGTTAAGAGGAATCCACCACACAGTGAGGCTTTGCATAAAAGCTGAGACAGATTAGCTAATGGCGAGTCTAAGATACTTTTTCTGTGTGTTTGTGAGCCTTCTCAACCTAATCAGCTGCCATGTTCAGTCCAAGCCAAATGGAGAACATAAGACCTTGTTCATATTTGGGGACTCACTCTTTGATCCAGGCAACAATCAGTACCTCAATGGTAGTAGTGTGGAAGGTGGATCAATTTCTTGGCCATATGGAGAAACCTACTTCAACCATTCCACCGGGAGACTCTCTGATGGCCGTTTAGTCCCAGACATTATTGGTAAGCAACGCATCATATATGTTACTATAACATGATGCAGATTGGTTTTTGTACTTAATTGTTAACACTTCATCTTGCAATGGTTACAGCCCAGTTTGCCATGTTGCCTATACTTCCACCATACCTACAACCAATTGCACATCGTTTCACTTATGGGGCTAACTTTGCTTCAGCTGGAGCAGGTGTTCTTGTTCAAACTCACCCCGGAACGGTATGTAGATCATTTTCCATTTAAGAATTAGTCATGGCCTCATGGGTGGAGTCAGCATCACCCATTTTTTTGTTCAAGAAAAAACAATAGTGCTAACGGCACATTTGGTACATTAAGAATAATAATCTTTGTTATTGAAAATAAAAGACATTATAATAGAATAAGGGCATATTCAAATGAGAATTATTGGAATACTCTTAGAGTATCATAAATGCACACTCCCTCCTCTCACAAGAATTATGAGTTTCATCATGAATTTAATTAGTGGAACCCACTATTATGTGAAATGAGGAAGTATACATTTATGGTAATTCGGGAGTATTCTATAATTACTCACATTCAAAGAATGTATGATGATGCCACTTCATATAAGTGGGGAAATGGCATTAAATGGTATTTACCCATGTAGGTAACTTTCTTTCTATTTTAAAAAATGCAAAAAGGCATGTTTGGCAAACTGTAAGAGACATTGTAACATAATAGTTTTTTTTTTTTTTTTGTTAGACTTAGACCCTTGTCAAAAACTGTGTTTAACCAGTTTTAAGGCCAAGCTGTTAATTAAATCTATTATGAAAGTTTTAGGAATTATCAATATCATACAGAACGGAAAATATATATGACACAAAAAACCTTATGAAACAAATTGTTCCATAGGAAAAACCTAGGGGGAGTTTACCCAATCAATATCAAGGTGACAGTTTCACTATAAGATAGAGATTTACAATCCAGAATAATCTTATTCGTAGTAAATCAAATTTTAGTTACTGAACTGAGCTCTGAACCGCCACAGACTTCGTTTAAAGTACACTGCAATAACATGAACCTCCAATCCATGTACTTCAAAATCCCATTTAGCACCTTTGATTACAAGAATAAGGCAACAACTTCTACAACATCGGATTTTCATTTTTTTTCAAAAAATATCAAGTATAATTATTCCTTTTTTAAAATGTTGTAATAGCTATTATTTAGTAAGTTAATATATTTCCAAATATATAAACTTTTCATATAAACAAAACAATTATAATTTTTTTCATATGAAAAATCCTCCTTTTATCAAATTTAATATATATTCTTTTTTTAGGAAAGATAATTTTATAAATAAGATATTTTAAGTTTTGTCCTAACAATAAAGTGCAAACTATACACCATAAAGTTTCAAATTTTGGATTTCATCCCCTAAAATTCTATTCCTTTTGCATCAGCATCTCATTCATCCATATTTTTCGTTAAGTGACACATAAGCTTGTCATGCGTGTTTAGTTTTTCCAATAAAATGATGCCCCATCATTTTTGTAGCCTAAAAAAAAATTAATTAATTAAATAATTAAAAATGACATGACATAATAAAATAACGTGGCATCATTCTATTGGATGAACTAAACACACATGGCAAACTTATATGGCACTTAACAGAAAATATGGATGTAGGGGTTACTAGTGCAAACGGAATAGAACTTCATGGGGTAAAATCCAAATTCTGAAACCTCAAAATATAAAATCTAAACACCTTCAAACTTTAGGGATGTAGTTGCAATTTAGCCTTATCTTAATATTACAACTTACAACCAAATATATGTTTTAGTTATGCCATTACAACACTATTTATTTTTAGTAATAAAGATTATAATTCCTACCGTAATCTTCATTCAGTATATCAAACATGCCCAAAGTTTGTTTGGGAAATTACAATAGAGGAATTTGTTGGGTTATAGATTGACCCCGGTTAATTAATTTAATTACCCAAGTTGATTAATTAGATCAAATTACATGCAAATCGTGGAAACACAAACAAATAACCAAATAAACTAGAGTGCAACAGAAAATAATTTGACATGGTGATTTGTTGACTAATGAGGAAAATCTCTTGAAAGGCAAAAACCTTACCAAGTAATTTTTATGTCACCACTCCCAATAATCACTAATCAAGAATCAAGCGATTACAAATACAAGGAATCTTACCACTAAATTGGACTAAAATACCAACCTACAGTTGAACCTTCACTTCAATTTCCAATTGAACTTGATCTTGTAGTGACTTCTTCTCTTTGTACAGATCCTAGTACATGACTAACTCCTTTGCTCGAATCCAAGTATGTGACTAACTCCACATGTACAACAACCCTTTGATTGTTGTAATTGATTTGCAACAACTTTACATAGAAATACCAATAAGATCTTCAATTGTAAGTGTTAGAGACGTTGCTTGGTTACAGAACCCAAAGGCGCTCAGAAAACGAACAAGATTTCTTTCTTTTGTGGGAGGAGGCTGGGGTTTCAAAAAGAAAACCTTATGAAACTTTCTAGGGTTAGCTCTCTGGGACTAGGTTTTTCTTTCTCTCTACCTCCTTATTTATATAGGAGCTTAATGGGCCCTTTAATGAGCTCTCCTATTCCAATAAGGTTTTCTCTCCTAAACATATTAGGCTTACGCAAACCCATAAACAAATAGCCAACAGAATCCAAACATTGCAGGTTATATCAAAAATCTTGTAAGCTCAATAGATCAAGAGGTTTCGAGACAAGTATCAAGCTTCATTAAATCTCGATAGATTGAGAAGTATAAAGATAGGTATTGGGACCTGCAGCTTTAACTTTTCTTGAGTAATTTTCATGTCTTCAATGAAACTACTTGTAATGATAATCTTGAACCCGCTTAGATCTATCCAATACATAAAAAAATATGACCCTAACAGAATTAATTTAGGACAATACCTAACTCAAAAGGTTAAGCCTATGAGTTTGGGTTCAATTATGTATAATCAATAAAGTCATTATTAATTGTACTATAAACTGCTTATAAATATGATAACATAAAATTAAATAGAAAAAAAAAATACTTCAAGTACACAAAACCCCCGGTTAAAACACTTGTTTTATTTGTAAACTATTAAATATCCATTAAAATAAACGGTGAGTTGCTTATGTGATAACATATATCTGTATTTAGAGCTGCACTTTCACATAAACCAACATCATATGTGGTCATGCATTACACTCAAAATCTCTAGGGGATTCGGTGTTTTAGGGGAAACAACAAGGCATTAGTGCATCTTTCCCTATTTTTTAGTTCATCTTTACCTTGCCTTGATAGGTTGACATATGTCTCTAAAATGTATGTTTTGTTCTTTTATATATATGAGAAGTGTTACATCTACAACACTTTAACAATAAATCTTATATGGTAAGTTATTACTAGTTCTAATTACTTAAATTATTTTTTACTAATAACATGCATTCAGTAACAACCTGTTACTTAAAATTTGTTATGAAATTTGTGTGAAAATATTGTGGACATATCATCTCTCTCACTGGATGGAAACTTTGTGCTACAACGTAACTGAAAATCATGGAAATAAAAGCGCTCTTGGAAGTGGGTAGTCTTGCCTAAAAAAGCAATGATAAAATATAGTAATGCAAGGACATTTTACTCTTAATTAGCTTAATTTTCCTTTTTCTCTCCAGATAAATCTCCCAGCGCAGCTAAGCTATTTTAAGGCTGTAGTGAAGTCATTAAGGCAGAAATTAGGCGATGTAAAAGCCAAGAAGGTGGTGAAGAAAGCTGTGTACTTGTTTAGCATTGGAGGCAACGATTACTTCAGCTTTTCCTCACAGTACCCCAATGCTTCTCAGTCTGACCGAATAAAATACGTGGAGATTGTCATAGGCAACTTGACTTGCGTGCTAAAAGTAAGTTAATCACTTTGAAAAAATTTAATTTGAGGAACTATTTTAGTAAAAGACTGTTCAATAAGTTCGTCTGTTTTTTATTTCAAAATCTTTTTTTTTTTTTCTTTTTCAGGACTTATATGGTTTAGGAGGAAGGAAAATTGCATT
The DNA here is from genome assembly GCF_002906115.3 of Quercus suber. Classification (NCBI taxonomy): domain Eukaryota; kingdom Viridiplantae; phylum Streptophyta; class Magnoliopsida; order Fagales; family Fagaceae; genus Quercus; species Quercus suber. Next base: position 159,769 of record NW_027069704.1, on the reverse strand, counting down.
TCAGAATGCAGGGCCTTTGGGTTGCCTACCAGCCGTGAAAGCAATGAATCCCCAACTTGGTGGCAAGTGTGCTGAAGAACCCTCCGCTCTTGCAAGACTCCACAACAGAGCTCTAGCCAATGCCCTTAAAAAGTTAGAGAGCAAGTTACCAGGTTTCAAGTATTCAATCTTTGATTATTACAATGCGCTTCTAGACAAAGTGAACAACGCTTCAAAATATGGTAGGCTATGACCACAATCTGCATATTATTCTTCAAACAAGTTGGATTTACCTTTACAATAACAATACATTAATGCTAGGGACAACAATTTTCACTATCTTTTTTACAATCATTGACGTGGTAAATTGTAATTCAAGCAACATCACTTTCATGTGAGCCCACTACTATAACTAGGGCTGTCCACGGGTCGGGCCGGGTCGGGTTTGTGCCCAACCCGGACTCGACCCGCTCAGGTCGGGTGGGAGAGAATCAAACCCGCAACCGACCGCCGATCACCACGGGTCGAGTCGGATCGGATTCTAAAAATCGATCGGTCGGTTCGGTTGAAACCGACGAACAGAGTCGATGAGCGGAGGAGAGCAAAGCGTCGTCGGATTTGGCTGGAGAAGAGCGAAACGTCGTCGGATCTGGCTGGAGAAGAGCAAAACGTTGTCGAATCTGGCAGGAGAAGAGCGAAACGTCGTCGGATCTGAGCTTAAACATCGCCGGATCTAAGCCAAAGTTACCGATCTGAGCTTACACGTCACCGATCCGAGCTTAAAAGTCACATTCTACTTTAATATAATCTAAGTGTATTAAAACATCATTTTGATATGGGTGCATCACTAATACTGCTTTTATTGTGTATTAATTAAAAAAAAATGTTAATAGATGTCCCAAGGACAATGGTTAGAAGCTCTTTTTAGAAACATTTTATAAAAAAATGATAAAGCAATTCATTTTTTGATACCTTTTATATTTCTCATTAAAATAATTTCAAAACATTCTTAATATGATTTATTAATCATTGCTCCAAGGACACTTGTTAATATGATCCTAATTATAATAAGTCATGTCAGCAGTTCTTAAAATGAAAAGTGAAAAAATTGTGTCAAAAGTTATTGAATAAAGATAAAAATGAGTCAAAATTCGAAGTTCTCATTGCAAGACATTTCGATGGAATTAATAACAACAAAGTAGCCTTTTGCTTATTGTACATATTGATTTTGTAAAAGAAATAAATTTTGATAACATCTCCATGGATGTTCTGCCAATAGCCTTTATGTTTTCACTTGATGTTGTACTTATACAATTGTTTAAAAAAAAAAAAAAAAAAAAAACTTTGATGGAACATCCAGGTTGGTTAAAATATTTTGCGGAGGACATTTGCCATATATGACAATAGCTAAGTGGATTCGTAATGGTTTATCCATGATTGACAAGAAGATTGAAAATTGCTCAGGCACAAACTTATGATTATGAGAAAATTACTAGTTTATAAAATGGACATATTTAACATGTTGAAGAAAATTATATGATATATGGTCAAGAATTAGAAAATGAAATACCAACACATTTCCCATATTTTTGGCTCTGCAATAGAAATGCCAATATTATTAAAAAAGTGTGGTTTACATCTACAAGTGACGGTGTCAACTCCAAAACATAACAAGAAAGCTAGACATGCATATGATAATTAACTGGTCATAAGAGATCCAATTACGCTTGTTCAAATAGTTGTTTCACATTGTAAGGGCCTGTGACATTTGGTTCTCCACTCCATATCAACTCAGCTAATTGCCAGTTCGCTGCTTCAGTAGTATGGCCACCATCAAACCACACATACGCACCAGGATCACTGCATACCTTAATGGTTCTTTTCCATTTCTCCCTCCTCCACAATTCACTGCCCTATATGGTCCACTGCCACAACATGCATCGTTACCATTCTCGAAGCCTTAAAAACACAAAGGAAAAGAGTTACAACAAAGATAAAGGTAAGAGCAATGCTAGGAGTAGGGACAACTTTGTTCACCATTTTCTTTTCTTTCTTAAAAGTTTTGATTGAAACAATATCACTTTCACATAGAATCACTTTTACTATGTACCAACTACAACAAACTATTATGAATTGTTGTGAAAATTTTTGTGACATTAAGTCTAGGAACATAAAAATTTTCATAATTTTTTCGCTAAAGTGGTATGTTATAGTTAGGGGTGTCCATGGAAACCGCTCACCCGAGCAAACCGAAAACCCGCCCGGACCGACCCGCTCGCCGCCCGATCCGACGACTCTGGCGGTCGCGGCGGGTCTCAGCCCTTCAAACCCGATTCCGGCGGGTCGAGTGGCGGGTTTTCTCCGCTAAAACCGCAGCCACCCGACCCGCCCGACCACCACTTCAGATCAAAGCTCCCCCGTTCAGATCCGGCGACGAATACCCATCTTTCGCTTAGATCCGGCGACGATTTTTCTCAGATCTACTTAGATCTGATGATTTTAGCTCAGTTCCGGCAATATTTTTCAAAAATCGCTCAGAATCGGTGACTTTTAAGCTCGGATCTAACGCCGGTGACGTGTTAAGCTCAGATNTACACTTAGATTATATTAAAGTAGAATTTTTATCTTGTATCAAAAAAAAAAAAAAAATTGATGTTTTAATCATACCTTACACCTTTAAGAAGTCATTATATAAATTATGAATTAAGTTTGTTTTCCCTAATATTGCTTTTATTTTTATTTCCTTCCTTGATGTGTAAAGAATTTGGATGGCAATATGACATTATAGTGGATGAGGAAAATTTCGGACCTACAAGTATGTAGGGCCCATCTACACATCGTTACATGGAAATTACTTGCACACTACGGCCAAAGATCCTACCGCACAATCAGATCTCTTATATATGGAAAGGCAGTCCTGAGTATCTTGGGACCTTTCTCTCTACAAGGAAATTCCCCCAATTCAAGGGATTTGGGTCAGCTCTCTACCACTATATAAACTACAGACCTTACCGTTCTTGAGGTACGTGAATTTTTCCTAGCTCTTGCACTCTCGAGTTCCTGGAGATTCTTGTATTATTAACTTAACCTTCAAAGGGTCTTTGGCCGGTGCCCCACCGGTGCCCTTTAATTGGTTCTTCTCTTTTGTTCTTCAAGTACATCAATTGGCACGTGTGTGAATGATCAACTCACTAAAGATTTTTGTGCATCATCAATAAGCATGAAAAATATCAATTTAATTTTAATTTATTCAGCAAGGAAATCCTAGGTAATCTCGTTTCACTCCCCACACCATGAGACAACATGCAAATGAACCCCACAATGACATGATTCTTTGTATATTTTTTATGTATTTATATAATGCAAATCCTGCATTGAAATTATTGGCAAAACTATTGATCCTATGCACGTGCTTTTCTTAAGTCAAATATGTTCAGCATTCGATTGCCTTGATATGAAAACATTCACCAATTTCATTTAAAGGTATGTTTGGTAAACTGTAATAGACAATGTAATATCATAATTATTACTATGTTTTAGTTATTCGGTAGTTTGGTTATATTTTTATTACAATGGATAGTCAATACTTATTATTAGGGGCCATTTTTTGTTGTGTAGCCACTTGTTGTCCATTAAAAGGGTGACCTTGCGAGACTCGGATTTGTCTGAGGAGTTGGGTTTGGAACTCAACATTGGGCCACATAGTCCAATGGCTTTCAGTGTATTTTTAGGCCTACAAAATGGATAAACCCCAAAGTCTAAGAATCATGATAATGGTTGAAATAATAGTTGAATAAAGTAATATGTATTTGGTGAAATATTTTGATTCAATGATGAGTTAAAGATCACAATGATGTCTATTAGGTGATGTCTAATATTAGGGAATAATCAATTGTCATATGTCTAGCAATGAGATAGGTCAAAGATAGTCTACGTCTAGCTGTGGTATGATTTATGTTTAAGATAATAAGATATGTCCAGCAAGAGAGTATGTCCGAATAATGTATGTTATGTCCGAATAATGTATGTCCAACAGAGGTTTATGTTCAAATGATATATGTCCAATAGTGATAGATCAATTTATTAGTGTATAGTAATGTAATAGTAAAGTGATTTGTATTTAAAGGTGAAGTAATTATGTACTCAATGATATAAATTTATAGATATGGAAACATAGTCATTTATCTTTGTATAGTTTGTAGCTATAGCTGTATAGCATTAGTGAGCTGATAGTATTCCAGCAAAATGACTCCAGCGATGGAGAGGCAGTTTGCCATGATAACTTCAAGGTTGAAGAGTAAAAAATGAGTGTAACTAAAGGGAGAGAGAGTATGTCTAGCTGTGTGTAGAGGCTGGTTAAGTTTGTCCCATTTATCATACACTTAAATGAATTCTCCCTTTATAATGCCCTTTTAGTTATTAGTGAAGTTTATGAATAGTGTTGCCTTCCATGTGAAGGGCTTTTGTAAGATAGATTTGTGCCTCCAATGAGAAGGGCTTCAATATAAGGTTTTTGTGCCTTCTAAGAGAAGAGCTTTATGTATTAGAAGTCTATGCCTTCCATGAGAAGGGTTTTTGTAAGAAGTCTTTGTGCCTTGTAGGAGAAGTTTTTTAGTATCAGAAGTTCATGCCCTCCATGAGAAGTGCTTTTAGTATGAGGTACTTGTGCCTTCTAGGAGAAGAGCTTTATGTGCTATAAATCTATGCCATCCATGAGAAGGGCTTTTTGTAAGAATGTTTGATATCTCTTGAGAAGTATGGACATGGTAAAAGATATAGATGTTTTGTGAGATATAGTATTTGTAATATCTATTGATGATAAGTATGGATACTTGGTAAAAGATGAGTTTCTAATATATATGAGAAATATGTATGGGTAATTTGTGATAGATGTAATTTGTAAGAAGTATGATGAAGTATATGTAGATAATCTGTGGGATATGGATTTTGTATATAGATACTTTGTGAGTTATGGAGTTTAAAGATAGTAAAGATATTAGATTATAACTAATGAAGAAGTTGTAGATATATGAGGTATGGTGATGGCTTATGTTGTTTTCTAAGAGCAGCTTTTGTAAGAAAAATGAAGAAAGAGATGTGTTTAGATGATATGGGTAGTAAGATGATAAAGTTTCAAAATGAGAGAGTCTGAGAGTGGAGTTTAGAAGGGTTGTGTTGTAATTTATGTAATGGTGTGTTATAGCAATGTGGTTTGGTCCTCTTTATATAGAGCCAAGTCTAAAACTAAATTAGCTCAGCTAGAGGAATGACCAGCAAAAAAGTAAAGGATTTTAGTAAGAAAAATATAGCTTCTTTAGTTGGTTTTGGTTTTTAGCCAAATAAAGAAATTCTATACTGTTAAGACTGCTGGGTCAGCTATCACATTTGTTCTGAAACAGCTGTCACAATTGTCTGAAAAAGATGTCATAGTTGTCATAAGACAGTTGTTGCTTAGAGCTAAAGTAAATGAGGTCAGCTGGATGATGTAAGGCTGCTGGAGAAAATATTCATAATTTATTTCTCAAAATTAGCTAAAAATTGTAAGATCTCTTTTAAGGATATCCTACTGTTTTAGGTATAGCATCTAGCTGCTAGGATTGAGCATTAAATGATTGGTGATGTCACTTCCAACCAAGTGTCAAGTGCTGAACATACTACTAGTGTTCTGCTTGAAAGATTTCCTTTTTTGGGTATTTATATTTTTTGTCTAAGATTTCATTACAATACATTTTTAGTAAGTAATAGAATGATTGATTGATAGTTAAAATGAAGCTTTAGAGATCTAGTCAAGGTCTCATTGTGTTGTAACTTAATCTTGGTAAGCAAGAAGAGCATTTAATGCTCTGCTCAAGCACCTGGTAGTGGAATATTTGGTCTGATTATGGCAGATGGCAACTAGGTTTTAAAGATATTATGAATATTTTATATTTGAATATTAAAGATAGCCAATCAGATTTAGCCTTGTATTTAAGTTGGATTTTAACTTAAAATAGTAATATAGTTTATGTGGAATAATATAATTAGGTTTCTAAATACATATAGCAATAGCTGGAGATTAAATGAATAGTTATTTTGCCAACATTTGAATGGCTGGAGTTTTTAAGTATTTGTTATATGATGAGTATTAAGTTTTAGTCAAAGAGCAATGGGGGATTTTATCATTTTAAGTGTTTATGTGATAAGAGATGCTTTCTAGATGTTACCCACTACACACTAACTCATCAGAGTCTAAGGAGTTGGAGAAGACACGCCAAGCAACATGTTTCTTTTATCAACTTTAAACCGCTGGAGTTTTATTGAACATACTTCCTGGACCTCTAAACCACGACTCTAAAAGTTTCCCCAAAGAAACTCATGAACTTGGATAATGAGCCAAAAATGAGATGACGTACCTTGGGCTTTGCTGTCATTTTGTGTAAATATGGGCTTTTGTTGGAGAAGCTACTTTTCATGAATGTGTGAGAAGTAATATGGGTTATGAATTTTGATTCATTGCTTGAGCCTTATGCATATATTGATGTTAATGATATCGTGGGCCATAAGCCCAATTGATGCAAAGGAAATGTGGTCCGTGAATCCACCTGTTGAAGTGAGAATCTTATGGATCATGTAAGCCCAAGCCATATAGTTGAATAAGATATAAGCTTATTTTGAGCTTTAAATGAGATTTACCCAAAAAATCAATAATATGTTGATGTGGTGTGGGTTGCCAATGAAATAATGCAATGTGGTGTGAAAAAAGACTCATCAACACTTATGAATAGCTAATCTTTAAAATGATAAATAATTACTCCTTTCAAGAAGGGTTGCTATAATTATTCCTTAGTATGTGTAATAATTTCTAAAATCGATATATTTTCAAATAAACAAACTTTATATGTGCACATAACAATTATGAAAATAAAAAATCATCAAAAGAACTAATCTCTCTCTTTCAAATTTCTAAAATATAGTGGGTTTCAGTTAGCTCAACTAGTAAAGTCTCTAATAGTTGAATAAGAAATTTGGGTTTTAATCCCTGCCTACACCAAAAACCGATTGGTGTCTTAGTTTAATGATAAAGAGTAATTATTAGAAGCAGACACCGTAAGTTAAAACTTTCTCAAAAAAAAAATTCTAAAAAATTATTTTTAAGGAAATATAATTGTATAAGTAAAATATTTCTTAAAATATATTTTAAGTTTTATTCTAATGCTACAACTTATAACCAAACTTAAAAAATTATATCTAAGTTTTATCTTGGGTATGTGTGCGTGTGACAGCTTGTGTCCATTTGACCCAAAACAAATATTGGTGGTACCAAATGCCAATCATTTTATTTCACAAAATGTGGAGCCACATGGGGTTTCTATACTTGTGTAATTGTAAGTTTTTCAAACTTCATTCAGTAAGTTGGTCCTAAAACTTTATGAACATTCATTGATGTGTTCCCCACTTCCCACTTCCCACTTCCCACTTGCTATGAGAAATGCGAACTGGAAAGTCACTCCTGTAGCAATCAATAATACCTAAATATCTCCTCAAACTTTATAAACACTCGTTGACTTCATGTTTTCCCACTTCCCACGTGCTATGAGAAATGCGAACCGGACAGTTACTCTTGTGGCAATCACCTCATTGCTGGTGTCATCAAGAATACCAATGCATTTTCCAAAGAATTTAAAGGTTCTTAAAAAAAAACTTTCCATTGTGTTTGTGATGATTACTGGGATTCACAATTAGGAAAGGCATGCACTCAAACAATTTTACTAAATAAAGATTCTTATTGGTGATTACTCTTAAGACAATTGTTAATAAACTATTTTACTAAATAAAAATTCTTATTAAGATATCCGTTATTATTTTCCTACATAAAACTTACAAATTAATATGATAATAAATGTAATTTGTGAGTTTTAGCCATCTTATAATTGAATATTTAAATTATCTCTTTATAATTAATAACACATCAATTTGTAATTTCAATGTAGCAAAACTTGAGTACCCGTAATACTACTCATTTTATAATTACAATTAAGTGATTTGAAGTTTTTTTTTTTTTTTTTTTTTTTTTGAGAAAGAAGTGATTTGAAGTTTTGAACCTTAGTTCTCTCTTGAAAACATTAATATATGTTGATTGAACTACAAGACTTTTGGCATATTTAATTCTCTTCAGGTTTATAGAAAACATATCTTAGGTATTAATAAACACGATTTCAGAATGAGGTTTTAAATGCTTGTATAACTTAATGAAAAGGTACTAGAGACTAAACGTTATTATCAATGTTTTAAATTTTTAAACAAGTAACCTATTGCCATAATCATGTCATCAATGTTTGAATGATGTTGTTGCCAAAGTACCAACATATGTCTAGTAGCATGGAAATGTTGTCAAGAAGAGATAGAAATTAGAAATCGTGGTCAACAACAAGAAATTTATGAACAAGAAAAAGTAAAGAAGAAGAAGTAAAGCAAAAATTAGAGGGAGGAGGAGCGGATCATATCAATGAGTAGACTCAACATGTAAATTGCATTTTACGTCTAATCAAAGACCCTAATACTCTAATAGCTTATTTCTAGCAACTTATTTGATTTATGTATAATTTTTAAAATTTAATTTGTTGTATGGTTTATTTTTTCTTTTTCAGCCAATTATAAAAATAAGTTATACCAAACAAGATTTAGTACACTTATTTTCTTTATAAAAAAAAAGTTATTGTAAATTGAGTTTTTTGACTAATTTATGCATGTATATTATATAAGCAAATACTTTTTTACATTTTTTTTTGAATTTTTTTTATGTTAGATTTAAAGATTGGTTGAAAACTTGTTTAGACATCAATATTTTCTGGAAAATGAATTATTTCTCAAAAAATGTTTTTTTAAAACTATCTTATATTTTTATGTTTAGTAGAGACTTTAGTTGAAACGGCGCGTTTTCATTTTTACGTTTTGACCTTTTTTTTTTTTTTTTTTTTTAGGCGTGAGAGGGAGCAAAGCGGAACTGTGTGCTACTGTGTGGCTACTGTTCACATGAACAGTAGCCGCATTTGTTGACTTCTGTCCATGAACAGTGTATTTGTGCACTGTTTACAGACTCACAAATTTCATTTTTTATCAACTTTTTCATTAAAAATGGGTCCCACGGTACTATTTACACATTTAAAAATTATTTTGCTACAGTGTTTTCAGTTTTCAGTTTTCAGTTTTCAGTTTTCAATTTCAGTAACAATAAGTTCAATCCAAACGGACCATCTATTGAAATTTGAAACAAACCGATTGTTAAAAAAAAAAATTAAATTAAAAAAAAAAAAAAAAATCTATCCTTTGGGCAAGTTATTACCGCGTAGAAGCTTTTGTGGTCGAACATCGTGGAGCAATCCAAATCTACTGAAAATCTTGCCTCTGACAAAGAGAATTTATTAACGCTAACGTTCATGGCGGCATTATAGTCAACCAGTCCATGTCATGGATGATTGCTGCTTCGTGAAAGTTTTCGCAGTTCACACAGGCAAGTCCTCTAGCTCTAGTACAGTCAACCAGTCCATGGCATTATAGTCAAGCGTGTTTTTTTGACTAACTTTTTAGTTTTCCCACATCTCAAATTCAAATAACTTTTTTTTTTTTTTGAATAAATTCAAATAACCTATTAACACTAATAAATTTCTACATGATAAAGGGAGACCACAGAGCCTACTATTTATTAATTAGGGATAAATTAATATTTGTCTTAAAAATTTAATTTATCACTTCTTATACCATGACAATTATTACTTGTTTCAAAATATTTAACTGTGTGAGTTCTAATTAACTTAACTAGTAAAATTTCAAATTAAATAGAAAATTCTAAGTTCAAATTATCGCTTACACCAAAAACTAAATGATGTCTTAATCTAATGATAATATAAAAATAATTATTATGAAATAAACCGTATAAGTTGAAATTAGTATGTATAATATATATATAGAGAGAGAGGGAGAGAATGTTGGAAAAATATATATTTTACATGAGGTTAACCAAAAAAAAAAAAATTTACATGAGGTCTTCATAACAAGCAAAAAAATGATTTCAAACAATAATGAGGTCTTGCAAGTAGTGATATGTGTATCTGTGAACCTGATCAACCTCTATCAAATCACATGTCTTCAGATATTTTATTAATCTCAACTTCAGAGCCAAATTGCAGTGATTTTCCAGGTCGGTTTGAGCAAATCCAGACAATGCAGTATGTCTTGTCCTTCACAGTTCACACTGCACCCACACCACACCTTGGCCAACCCAAAAAGAAATTCCCCACTATATTTAGTACCTTATAAGTTATAAATAAAAACCACACCCATATGATACTCTCATTCTACTGTGCACAATAAGTAGTAAAATTAAACTTGCTCAAACCATAGTCATAAACCAACATTTGACATGGCAAGTCTAAGCGTACACTGTTGTATACTGGCCTTTTTTGTGCCACCTTTCATTATTCCATACACTTGCCTTGCTAAGTTGCCAGAAAACCACGCTGCATTGTTCATATTGGAGACTCTCTCTTTGACGCTGGAAACAATAACTACATCAATGGCCCCAAAACAGACTTCTGGCCATATGGTGAGACCTTCTTCAAAGCACCCCACTGTCGAGTCTGCGATCGGCCGTTTGTACCTGACTTCATTGGTAACATTATATTTTTCACAATTTACCAATTGTGGTTTCTGATACAATTACTTAATTAGAGTTTGATTAATGTGAGGGGCCGCTTTTACTGTGACTTATGGGTTTTTTTTTTTTTTTTTTTTTTGGGTTCTGGATTTTTTCAGCTGAGTATGCAAAGTTGCCATTGATCAAACCATATCTGCAGCCAGGATTTGACAACTATACTGATGGGGTGAACTTTGCATCAGCTGGGGCTGGTGTTCTTCCTGAGACTCATCCAGGAACGGTATGTGATATTCTGCATTATGGATATCTACAAATTGCATTAAGGGTTCGAAAATTCGGCCAAAATTAGTTATTGATAGTAATAATGATATAGTGATTTTATAACCATTGTTATCATTAGTAAGGAAATAAAGTGAAATTTGAAATGGCAAAGAACTACATATTAACTTGTCAACATATTCTAGACAGCATTTATCTAGGCTGAGCTGCCTTGCTTGTTGAATGAACTAGGCCCATGCCTCTAGAGCAAAGCAGGGCATTCTCAACATTAACAATGTTATAAATTCTAACTTTGATAATAATATCTTAAACATTAATGTTTATTTTTTTTATGGGTTCAAAAATAACGATGTTGATTTTATATTTTATCATTTAAGATAACTAGTATATTCATTCAACCTACTCATTGTACTCAATAGCATTTTAATTCTTTTTTGTGCTTTTTCCAGATAAACCTTGAATTGCAACTAAGCTATTTTGAGGAGGTAGAGAAGAAGTTAAAGCAGCAGCTAGGTGATGCAGAAGCCAAGAAGTTGCTATCAAAATCTGTTTACTTATTCAGCATTGGAGGCAACGATTACATAACCATCACATCATCTGTGAACCAATCCAATGTAATAACTTCTTCTTACAAGAAGAAATACATGACAATGGTGCTTGGCAATTTCACCACTGTGATCAAGGTTGGCTTACGTTCTCCTATGCCTGACATAATTTTATGGATAAATATATAACACCTCTTTTTTCACCCTAAACGCTGTCCAATTTCAATGTCCCCTAAATTATCAATTTGTACAATTGACACCCCAATTCATGAGAATTGTATCAATGTAACTTTGTTGTTTATATCAGGTATTAAATGATATGGAAATTATGGTTTTTTGTTCCAAATATTTAGAGTAATTTCATCATTATGCCTAATTTCCATCTCATTTATGACTTAACGTTTAAAAGACAGGGATACATTGATACAAACATCTAAAATTGAGGTATCAATCATGCAATTGATAATCTAAAATACATTGTAAATGGGGTGAATTGTGGAAAAAGTGTAATTTTTCTAATTTTATTTTTACTATGAAATAATAATCTACATACATACAAATAAAAGTTTCTTGCTATTATTTTTTCAGAAAGTATATAAGATGGGAGGAAGGAAATTTGGGTTCCAAAACTTGGGGCCTATAGGATGTATGCCTGCCACCAAAGCCTCATTGGGGATTACCAGTGATTGCGCCCATGAGCCTTCAGTAATAGCAAAAATGCACAACATAGCCCTACCCAAACTCCTCAAGAAGATACAAAGACAGATACCAGGATTCAAATATGCACTATATGATTACTACACCACCCTAGCTGAAAGAACACTTTACAGTACAAAATTTGGTAATCTTCCTATTCCATCAAAAAATTTACCAATATCTTTGCTTATATATACCATAACTAATCCTTCTTGTTTTCTCAATAATTATATTGGAGTAGGTTTCAAGGTTGGGAAGAGTGCATGCTGTGGCAGTGGGACATACAATGGGGAGTTCACATGTGGAGGGAAAAATGGGACAGTGAAGTATGAATTATGCAGCAAACCTAGTGAATATGTGTGGTTTGATGCTGCACATCCAACTGAAAGTGCCAACAGACAATTAGCCAACTTATTTTGGAATGGACATCCAAAAATCACAGGGCCTTACAATCTAAAGAAGCTATTTGACATCTTGTAGAGCTGTGACATTTGGGACTGTAGTATGTAGGGTTGGTGATTTGGTTTAGTACACTGAATAAAATCATCTCTAGTGTTTCAAATGTGTCTGTTGGCAAAATGTTTCACTTTTTACTTCTCTTTTTGGGGTTTTTTGTCTTTGTTTTTTTTTTTTAAACAAAATTGATAAAATTAGTTTTTTATTTTTGAAAATAAGCTAACTTTTATTTTTTTTATTTTTTTTTTGTCGCACATTTAGCATAAGAGCTACCAAAAATTATGGATCTGTTTGGTGCATATGTTTGAACACATGTTTTTAGTTTTTAAAAAATATTACACGTATTTCTACACACTTTTTTACTCACACATATTTTTAAAAATATATAAACAACGTTACTAAAACAACATTACCAAACGAATCTTTTAACTCGTAGTTACCGAAAACTTCGATAATGATGCACTTACCTGGTCCATAATACAAAAGTTCAGTTAAAAATCCAAACTTGTTAAAATCCTGTTGAACCAAACCTCTAAATCCAAACTTGGCCCATTCTACAAATTTTTAGTTGGCCCAGATGATTAGGCCCAACTAGCATAACTGTGTTTGTACTTTGTGCCATCTATCAAATTGACAACTTTGCGTCCAAAAGATGAATAAACACCTTCTCCATCCCATAATCATGTTTTATTTGACAAAACAAAAAGATTAATAAAAGAAATTAAACATACAAGGACAAATCACACTTGTAACAGTATTTGCCCATAATCACCCTTGTTAAATTGCTTGACACTTAAAAAATGAAAACTAATTTTGTTTTATTTTAAAGTTTTACAAATATCACATTTGTATTTTCATTTGAGTGAAAAAATGATTCGGGTGAATTATCAAATTCAATATTTAACCGCCAAGAGTGTTGTAATTCAATTAATTAGCACTTTTAAAGCTCAAATCCCCCCTCCCTCAATTATTGATTTTTTTTTGAATATTTAACCCCTTATATTAAATGTGTAACAAATCAAATTTTTTATTAGTACTTTCCGTTAAACCACCATACATTTTTGACGTGATGGCCATTCCACATATATAAAACTTTTGCAAAGTGTGGAGGGGAAAAGGATCAGGATTCTTTGTATGGTCACTATGAGACAACGTGAAAATGAAACCCNTACAACCAATATCAGCCCCTACACCAGAAAAAACCACCATCAACCAAAATCTCATACCCATCCCAAATCTCACACCCACAATCCGATCAGCCTACCACCATCAAACTTCAGATTCAGCCAACCACCAACAATCAAAACAACCAATAGACAAAAAGAGAGAGAGAGAGCGATCGATGAGATCGGAGCGGCGATGACGATGGCGATGATCGGAGTGGCCTCGCCCATGCCGCTTGAGCCTCCAACGGCGATGATCCGATCGGAGTGGCGATCCGATCGGAATGACGATGGCAATGAAAGAAGACCAATGATCGGAGTGACGATGGCGAGACCGATGATTCGATCGAAGTGGCGATCGAATCGGAGTGACGATGGCGAGACCGATGATCCGATCGAAGTGGCGATCGAATCGGAGTGACGATGAGACCGATGATCCGATCGAAATGGCGATCGAATCGGAGTGACGATGGCGAGCCGGTGAGTGAGAGAGAAGGGAAGAGCTGGGTCTGATGTGAGAGAGGGAGCCGGTGTGTGAGAGAGAAGAGAAAAGAAAAAAATGAAGAGAGAGGAGAGAGAAAAGAGAATATAAAAAGATTAAAAGTTTTGCCACATCTGTCCGTACCGTTGCAAATTTGCAACGGTACTGTAGCAATGTGGTATAAGTTTTAAAATTTGCCTCATCTCATAAAGCTTCTTTTTTTTGTTTGGTGTGGTAAATGTGCCAAATATTTGGCATTTGGCACATTTACCACACCTGATACAGATGCTCTTATAGCTCTAAACGTGTTCTTTTGAACTTTTAAAAGTCTTCCCACATCTCAAATTCAAATAACCCTTCTTCTTTTTTTCTGAATACATTCAAATAACCCATTATCACTAATTAATTTCAACATGATAAAGGGAGACCACATAACCTACTATTTATTAATTTGTGATAAATTAATACTTGTCTTAAAGATTTAAGTTCTCACATGAACTCTTCATTATATTTCTATTCCTCACAATTTGTCATGTGGGAAAAGTTGTTGTACAAGTTATAACATTTTATGTGTCCCTAAATCCCTAATATTACTCTTATTTTTTACAGAAGAATTATGATTCGAATCTTTTAAAAATATATATAATTTATAATATAAAAAATAGGTACCAAATAATTAAATACAACAAAAGCTCAGTCCAAAGTTCAAAGCCTTTGCTGACCGAAGCTCTAAATCTAAACTAGGCCAATTCTACAACCTTGAGTTAGTCGAATTGAAGAGGCCCAACTAACAAAATTATATTTGTCCATCCATCAAATTGAAGACTCTGAGACCAAAAGATGAGTAAAGTATGCTCCGTCCATAATGAAAGTTTTATTTGACAAAACAGAAAGAATAATAAAACAAGCGTTTGGATGCTCTTAGGATAATTATTAATAAATTATTTTTGGAAAGTTTTGACACTATTTTTATGATAAATATAAAAAACTATTAAAAAAATTAATTGTTTTTTCTTTTCCCATAAAAGGTTTCTATAAATATTTTCTAAAATACTAATGTCCTTAGGCTCTTAGAGCATCTATTAACTTTTCCCACAAAAAGAAACAATTCACTTTTGATTATTTTTTTTCCCATAATTACCGTTTTTAAAATCTTTAACAAGTGAGCAGGGAACATCTATTTTGTGTGTAATTATTTAGTGCTCTAAGAACACGGTAAATGTGTACTCTCATCTCTCACATAAATAGTAAGTCACACAATAAATTTAATTAATAAGACTCACTATTATATGAGAGGAAGGAGCATGCATTTATTCTGCTTCAAAACATGAAATAATTACTCCATTTTGTATGACAACAGCCTCATGGCCTAAGACGTGTGGTATCTATATGGAGCAATGCTACAAACTATTTTATAACATTTGTACAAAATGTTGATATGGCCAACCCCTTATTGGTTTTCATTTAAACCCACCATTAATGCCATTTTTTCATTTACTAATAATCACTCACCACATTAGCAGTTTGTACAAAATTTTGTAAAATAGTTTGTATCTCTAGCATTATTCATCTACATGGAGTTAGTTTTAAGACTTTGATTCCTCCTAGCTACTTCCACCTAGAAAACAAAATTATCCATGTGTATGATTTAGATTTTATAATTAAGGGTAATATAGAATTAACTATTAATGCTTTGATAGTGAATCAATGGACATCTACTTTAGGATACACTAAAAGGCAAAGAAGATGTTCATTATGGGATTAATTAAGTAATAACCGTGACTGTGAGAGCTCAAGCCAATAACTATATACACTTTACACCTCATTTGTTTTTAATTTGTAAAGTTGTGACTTACAACTATGTGTTCTGTTGGCTTTTATTCCGTGCCAAATTTGATTGTAATTTCTATCAATCGTTTATACCCTGTATTTGTTGTGGGAATTGTTGTAAGGGGTGAGTGATAGAGAGTGTGTGAAGACTCAAGCAAGTTGGAAGCTGATGGAATCTCGCGGGTATCTCGCGACTAAGCTTCCGCGAAGTGAAGCATGTGCAGGGCACATGCTGGAATGCGAAGAGTCATGACAGATGGAGACAGCTGTTTCTCGCGAGTATCTCGCAGGTAAGCCTTCCCGCGAGACACCCGCGAGACATGCTGTTCTGCCAGCCTGTACTGACTGACTCACACATTTTGCACCTATCCTATATAAACCCCCATTACCCACAAATGTTGAGGAATGCTTCAGAGAGAAAACCCTAGCCAAACACATTTGCAATTAGAGATTGTCATCCCCACCTTTCTCTATACACTTGTTTGTGGTATCTCCTCAACCCTTCCCTCTCCATTTCCACACCATTGAGAGTTGATAGCCCAAACACTTACCACACCTTTGGAGAGTGTTGTGTGACGTTTTGTGCTGCTGGGAAGCATTGGAAGAAGCCTGGAATGGCAGATGCAACATGGAGCTTGTTGCGGGATCCGGATAACTAAGACAAGACACGGTTCCAAAAAGCCTTGTTGGAGTAGGAGCTTGGAGGGCTTAGGTACATCGGGTAGATTAGGTTTGGAGGGTCTCTTGCTTACTCATGTATCCCAACTGATTGTCTAGTGGATCGATTTCCGCTTGGAGGGCGGCGGAGAGGTTTTTCGCCGAGTTCTTCGGTTTCCTCTTCGAAAACACGTCTTGGTGTTTTTCTGTGTTTGCATCTCTCTTCCCTACTCTTTTACATTCCATTATACTGCTGTGTTGTTTAGTTTATGGATTAGAGTAGCTATATTGTTCATCCGCTCGCTTTTACACTATTCCGCACTTTATAGTAAAGTTGTGTAAAATCTATCGAGTCGTAATTATAATCGGGGGTCTAAACAGCTCTTGTGTTCTTCAACACGTTTTCGAGCTTACAAATTTTAATTTTTTTTTCTTTTTTGAGACATTTTGTAATAAATGTCCACTTTTCAATAACAAAATACACTATTACTTTACTTTCATAATTTAATTTTAAAATTTAACACAATAATAATTTTGAAAAGTGAAGGATTGTAATTTGCATAAAAAATTATAATTCCTTTAAAATTTTGATTTGGCGAGAATAACATATAAAGTGGTGCATAAAGAGTAAATTTTTTATAACACAAAAATTTCATAGTTGTTTTTTTTTTTTTTCACCATTATATATCTCTCTACTCTTTTTCATTTTTCTCTCTCTTTTATCTATATATATATATATATATATGTATGTGTGTATGTATGTATGTATATTGTAAGGACTTAACCTGGATTGGACCCAGAGTATGAATGAGTTTTCAGCCCAACATGCCCAAACAATAAATTTGTAGAGAGTGGATCGAAGGTTTAGGCGTTGGCCGGCGTTCAGAAACACGAACTCTTTTCTTTTATTAAAAAAAAAATACTTAGAATTATTTACAACTGGGGATGCTCCTCGGCCATGGCCGAGGAGGCCTTTTCTTCTTTCTTCTTTTTTTCCTCTCTCTTTTACTTTACTCGCTCCTCTTATATAGTCTTCATCGTCCTATCTCGTTCTTCCATCTGTTGATCATCCATTCGTCTTTCTTCTGACCGTCCGTCCCATCAGAGGCCTTACAGCACTCAAGTGGTTCACCCTGATCAACGTCGCCCTGCTAAGGGTTATATCCCCATTAATGCGGCCAGAGGGGTTAGGTGAATGCATTAAATGTGGAGGTGACAGCTTGCTCTGGGCTTGTCCCTTCCCAAAATTATCCTTAGTATGCCGAGGACGAAGAGGTCCTCGGCATGGATCCAAAAAGAGTCTTTCCCTAATTTAGCCTCGGATGGTCATCCTTCCTCGGCGTGGGCCTTGGGCCTACTACACGATGGGCTGAGGCTATCAGGCCCACGGGCCCCACATATATGTATATGTATATGCATACATTGTGTGTATACATACATATATACACACAATGTAGTTCTTTGTATAACAATATGATTTTTGTTTCCCTAATTGTTGTTTTTTAGATCTTTTTTTTTCCCATTATTGTTTTCGCTTATATATAATTAGCATCACAAAGACAATTTTAAGATTAAGAAAGGAAAAAAAAATTACATTTTACCACCCTAAATTATATCTTAGATTACACTTTGAACCCTAAACTTTTTGAATAAACATTTTACACCATAAACTATAATATTTGTTACACTTTGCACCCCAACATCAAGTTCGCTATTAACTTAGATGGAAATCTAAAATTTAGGGTGCAAAGTGTAATAAGGAATATAGTTTAGAGTACTAAAATGTAATTTCTCATTTGTTTTAAAGGATTTGAGAATATGGGCGATTTGGTCTTTTCATATTATGCCATACTTTTACATCCAAGTTAATAGCAAACTTGACGTCAAGTTGTAAAGTGTAACATATGTCATAATTTAGGGTACAAAACGTGCATTTGAAAAATTTATGGTACAAAGTACTGTAATCAGGGTATAGTTTAAGGTTATAAAGTGTAATTTTCCAAAATTTTAAAAAAAAAATCAAAATTTTGAGAAGGGAATCAATGCTCATGTGGTAATATTCTAGAAGATTATTTTAAATGAGTAAAAGCATTCCTTAGGGAAACTCACCCTTTTTTTTATGTGTAATGACTTATTCAAAGCTAAGAAAGGTGCAAGAGTTAGAAACTTGTTTACAAACTGTTGACGTGGTGAGTGGTTATTAGTAAAGTAAAAATGTGATATTAATGGTGGACCCAAATAAAAACTAGTAAGAATTTTCAACATCAGCAATTTGTAAAAATGTTATAAAATAATAGTCACATGCTTGTGAGATCCATTCCCATGTAAGAAATGTGTTACATGCAACCGTTACATAATAAGATAAAAATTCACGTTTTAGGATCGACATACCATTTTGGAAAAATTATGGAGTGATATAAATTTGAAGGTGACATTTACTCAATGTTACTCTAATATAGACACGTGGACTATTGTCTATATGTGTAGGTTTTACATACATGAAATGCAAAAGATATTTTCAATTAAAATTGACATTGGTGGGAAAATCTCCTTATTATTTTGTGTAACGATTATATATACTCCCTCACTAACATAAGAGTAGACCTCACAAGCATGAAACTCATTCCTGTGCGAGATAGATATTATATGTAACTATTAAACAAGCAAATACCATCGTCTTAAAACATAGTAAAGATATACAATATTTCAAATTTTTGCTATATATGTAGACCATAAAAGCCACACCAACCTAATGACAACCTTGGGTTGTTAGACCCATAATAATGATATTATAATGATAAACCTTTCAGCACGACCAAGTAAAAACAAGTTTATTGATGCCTAGTGAGTTCCATTTAACTCAACTGGTAAGGTCTTTTTTTAAACAAAAAAATTAGTAAAATCTCTTGTCGTCGAATAAGAAATCTAAGGTTCAAATCCCGCATATACCAAAAATTGATTGGTGTCTTGACCTGATCATGAAGAGTAAGAATCACGGAGTGGAAACCATAAATTGAGATTCTATTATACCAAAAAAAAAAAGTTTATTACGTCATTTTTTTATATAAATAATTACAATATGCTGCTAACTCTACAATTTGAACTCTTTTTCTCTAGACTCCAAACACTTTATACATGATGAGGTATCAATTTCCGCCTTTACTTTAACCCACAAAGTAAAGAGAAAATAATTTTTAAGTTTTATCTTGTCTAAGATGTAAAAGATAATTAAAAAAAAAAAAAAAAATCATCTGTTGTTAATGGACACAATTGGGCAATTTGTCCAATTTATCCTTGTAACCACTTTTTTGGGTCACACAACAAATAATAACGAAGCTGTATATAGTCTGACTACTGCAACCTAAGATTGTTTAACAATCAATCACATCTCATGGTTTATTTTAAATCCAACAGGTTTCTTTTTTCCCCTCGTGTAATGGACCTTGTTTATTTTTCTATTTTTACTCAATATATTTAATGCTAAAATACGAAGCATGAGAGCCTACAAAGAAAATGAGGGTCAAATGTTAGCTACACCAAACCTGTTTAATATAATAAATTAATAATCATATGAAAGGGAAGGAGGTGAAAGTAGCGAACGAGCAAATAATTGTATTTCCAAATTTCCAACTATAGGAAGCATTTTCACATCCATGAAAGGGAAAGCGCAATCAATAGAAGCTACAAAAGTTTCAACATATGGACAAGTGGTTCTAGTAATAATTATTGTACCACAATCATAAAGGCTTCACCATCACAAATTCAACGTGAAAGACTAATTTTGTTGGTATGTACATGAAAAGAACATGAGATAAAGATAAAGATTGAGATAAAAGGTGCACTGTTTATGCTATGGAACATCAAGTGGCTGTGGCAGTCTTTGTGCCACCAACAAAAAATTGAAAACTATATATGAATAAAGAGTATCAGAATGAGACGTGCATTTAGCTTTATGAGAAATAATTGAAAACCATATATATTCTTTGTGCAAAGTTAAAATATAGTGCAATTTGTAGTTGATATAGAGTTGAGAGAATTCAATAAAAGTTATATAAAAAAAAAGTTAACAAATGACTTAAAACGTTGTTTAGAAACTATTTTTAAACATTTTTTATAAAAGAAGAAATATATATATATATATAATTTTTGACAACTTTTTATATTTCTTACAAGAAAAATGTTTAAATATATATATATATATATATAATTTTTGACAACTTTTTATATTTCTTACAAAAAAAATGTTAAAGAATGTCATAAGATCATTTGTTTAGGAGCTAATTTTTAAAATATTTTATGAAAAAAATGCTAAACAATTATTAAAAAATAACCACTCTACTAACAAATATAAAATATAAAATATGCTTTTGTTTATTGAGTTTTGATACCGATAATTTTTGTATAAAATTTTTTTTAATATGACCCATTAACTATTAGCTCAAGGATATCGTTAACCCAAACTATTGACCAATTCTCAAAAAGCACGCGGACCAATAAAAGTTTACCCTCGACACAAGATGATTAGAATCATTAAAAAGCCTTCCTTAACAATTTACGCCACCACCCTGTGATCCCACGTTCTCAATTATTGGGCTCTCTCTCTTTCTCTTTTCTCTTTCTCTGGAAATTGTCTTTTCAGTAAGACAAAACTCATCAGATAAGACTGAGAGAGAAAGAGACTGGAAAACAACTCGTTGTCCATAATTGATATTACGTGTTGTTACGCTTACATGTTTGCTGACAAGTATGACATTGTCTTTGGATCTCAACGCATTCAAGACTCGAGAAACAAGGATAAGCATTACTTATATCAAATTTCTCACACCACGTTCTGTGGAGTATTGCTCCTACCATGTACCAATTCTATCTTGCTCACCAATAATGTTTAATCATTGCTTCAAACACTACGTCACTCTTTTTAATGTGTCATTATTATGATCTTGTTGTAACAATTTTCATCTTTTAATGTCCATGTTAACATTTCTTCCTACCGACCATACGAGATAAGTTACTTCTCCATACATATTTATTGTGATTCCGGTTGGGTTTTATTATTAATTATATAGATATTTATATATATTTTTAGTGTAGGTGTTAAATAGATACAACCACACATCCTATTAAAAGTTATAATGAATAATCATTTAGAAATAATAAAAAATTATTGATAAAATAACAAAATACTAAAATTGTTTTTCCTTAATAGAGGAAGAAGGCTCTATAATTTTGATCATAAAGACTCTCACTAGATGATGCATGATACTTTATAAATATATTATCTTTTATCTTTTAGTGGTTTAAATTTACACGTAGAAGCAATTACTCTAATTCATGTTGTAAATCACATAAAAATATTTTATATATTTTTCAAATACTGAAATACATATATTATTCAAAGAATTCATTGAAAAAATCTTTTACTACTATTTCTATAGAAAGAAAATTTTCAAAAAATAAAAATGATGAAATCAATATTTAATATTGATTGTATCATAAGAAAAGTTAAGTGGATTACCCATATATATTTTTTTTTTTTGTGGATAATTTGGTAGTTCGGGGTGAGCGAGTTTGAACATTGTATGTCTTTATTAGAAACACTAAAATATACCAACCAATCGAGCTACAAAACCCTTACAAATTATCCATATTTTGAATTGACGATAAGATGTTGTCAAAACTTTAATAATAATCATCTAAAAAGGAGAGAAAATTATATTTCAAAGTAATAAAATTAAATTATAGAATATTAAATATTTGATTTAATTGATATTTAGATATAAGAAAAGGCTCAATTTAAAATTGTAATCTTTTACCTCAAATTTTAAAGAATCAGCCATGGAATTTAAAACTAAGATTAAAAATGGAAAGAGTTATTAACATAGCCTTAAACAAGTTGCGTACTTGAAGAAATTTCTCAAAAATTTATGTAATAAGTGTTGATTTCTTTTAGAATTTTTTTTTTTTGGATGCAAAACGGTTGCTCTCTTCTAAACATCTGAATAATCACAGTTAGTCAATTTCTTAATGTTTAGTTGTTTTCCAACTTCTTACACTCCATTAATTATTCCAACTAATCTTATCAAATTTATATTCTTTGCGTATATATAAGCAATCTTCATCTAAATATTATTATATTTAACAACTAACTGATAACACAAGAATTCATCCAAAAATATTTATAAAAAATGAAAATATAATAATAGTAATTGTAATAAATACTAATATGATCAATTTTAAATTTACTGGATATTACTTTTTTAACATTAAGTCAAGACATTAATAGATTTATTTTTTTCCTTAATTATTTTTTTTTTTACGAACATCAAAATCCTTAATTGATAATAATGAATAAAATATTTTTCTAAGTTGAACTTAGAAAAATATAAATAAAAAAAAACAAATAGGATGCAGTTGCCACATGTCAGCCACGGTGAGCGAGTACTAAAGGACTAAGGGAGAGGTGCGAGTACAAACCAGGTGCCCTCTCGGATCCTCCAATGTGGGTTGTAGTAAGATGATTGCTTTTGACCCATATTAAAAGACAAAGACAACACCACGTGGCGTCGCTGTCGGCTCAAGCAATTAGGCAATGAGATACCGTGGCACATTTCACGTGGATTTAGATGAAACGTCCACACGCTGCCACGTCATTCTCCCAGCTGTCTCCAGCTACCTCTAGGATCTGGCCACGTTGAAAATGTCCGCCCACCATATTTACCCCCCAAAAAGTCTTTACACAAGCGCAATTTTATGCATGCTTCGACGCAATTAGTACCCATGTCAAATGATAATTGAATATTAATTCTAGAACCACATTTTTATTATATTATTTTTTACAACTATCATATATAGTAGATTGTAATAATCGAATTGGATATTTTACTTTCACATAAATCTTTTATTAATAGTGGTGTAACGGTGTGTATATGATGTAATTTAATTACATATCTATAATTATAAATGTGCAAATTATACTAAATGTGTGTTCATAGAAGAACTCAGACTTCGACCCAAGTTTTACAAAATCTATAGCCGTACGATTGACATAATCACGGCTTGTAAATTGTAATCACTCTACTATTTCCTAAAATAATTTTCTTCTACTTATGAAGGTAAAGACAAGGTCAAGTGCATGTGCACGTATGGAAGGTCATGGAAGATACAGCTACCATATTAGAGACTTTAATTTCTAGAACTACACCCTTATCACATTATTTTTCACAACTATCATATATGGTAAATTATGACCGAATTGACTATTACTTTCACATAAACTCTTTATTAATAGTGGTGTAACAGTGTAAGTGATGTAATTTAATTACATATCTATAAATGTACAAATTTTGCCAAATGTGTGTCAATAGAAGAACTCAGACTCTGACCCAAGTTTCACAAAATCTATAGCCGTACGATTGACATAATCACAGCTTGTAAATCGTAATCACTCTCTACTATTTCTTAAAATAATTTTCTTGAAGATAAAGACAAGGTCAAGTACATGTGCATGTGGAAGGTCATGGAAGATACAGCTACCATGCTAGGGACTTTAATTTCTTTCTTCCACTTATATGGGCTACCTCAATCCTCAATTATGTTTCCCCCAGTACTATTATATATAACAAACAAAGTTTTTCTAATTTATTATTTTTTTTATTGGAAAATAATTCATTACCAGCTGGGTTACAACACGTTTGACAAATAAATTATAAATTTATAGAAAGTAATATTACAAAACTTGTTGAAAAGTTATATTATAAGTACTGCTCAAATTAACACGAGTTCATGGATGTTAGTTTTATAGTATGCGTTTGTTTGAGATTTGGGGGTGGGTTTGGACTTCAGATTGATGAACGTGGTCCACTTTTCCACATTGTTTTTTTTATTCTTTTTCTTTTTGGTGATAAGTAGGTTGTATGTCTAATCTATTTCGTCTTTGTATGGTTTGGCAAGCAAAACATTACCCATTTTATAATGGTGGTACCCTACTTGCTATAATGCTTCTCCAACTCCATGTTAAAAATGTGCAAATAATTATAAACACTAATACAAGATTTTTCTTGAGTCGACTGGCAAAGAAAAATTCTACTAATAACATTTTTTTTTTATGTTCACAAAGTTGCCAAATCTTTGAAAGATAAAGCTACACAGAATGTATTGCACATGTGCAAATTAATCTACATGAATATCAGAGAATAAAGTAAAAAAAAAATAGACACATAACATATTACAGTTGGTGAACTATAAAGGGAAATACTTATTTTTATTCTATAAAATGAACTTTAAAAAAAAAAAATCAAAATGAACCTAATTTTCATAGACCATCCCAAAAAAGAAAAGGAAAGATATAATAATGAAGCATGTAATATATCGTACGACTTATGCTTATGAATATTGCTTTGCAAGGAATTTTTAGACAGTTCATACAAGCCACATAATGACGAAGCAAATCCCAAAACGCAAACTCTTTATTGCATCACGTTGCAGACAAATCAACAAAGCAACCCCACCTGAAATTAGTTTCTTGCTATATTAATTGAAGTTTGAGAGAGAAAAATGGACAGTGTTCATGCCTCTTCCACCGAATTGTACAACCATATGTCCCTTATCATTAAGTAACCGAAAATAGGAGAATTCTTGAATTGTTTTACTTGGTGAGTAGTTTGAGCGATAATTCTAGCAAGATCCCGGTGGTACACATGATATTACTCATTACAGTCACGTGACTTGGGGTCAATGAGTCCACACCGAAAACCTCTTTTATATTTAGCAAAAAGAGTAATGGAAAATTGGTTATGTATCTTCTAGCAGTTCACATGTGACATGTCCTTGTATCAAACTATCAATAACTCTAGCTAGTACTATTAAAGTTTTTACATTACACAAATCAAAACCTATCACTTTAATAAATTGTGAAAAAAGATGATGGAACTTTAGGGCATGTTTGGTTGGTTAGTTCTAACCAACATTTTCACATTTTAAATTACCTTACACACATTTCAAGTTTTCAACATACTTTTTCACCTACACGTATATCAAAAATACCCAAACAACATTACTTAAACTAACCAACCAAACATGAGTGTCTTCAATATACCATATTGAATGGAAATTGAAAGACCTTGATTGTTGACAAAGTCAATGAATTGCATGTATGCATTTACATTGTCAAAATAGAAAAATATAAACATAACACTATAAATAGCTTAAAAAAAACAAAGTATAATGTTAAGTCTTTAATTATACAAGAATGCATTATCTATAATTCTTAATTCTATCTCGTTTAAGGAGTCATCATCTAATTAAAGGATCATGCGTGATGATGTAAACATGGCAATATTGAGGAACCTTAGCATAAGACATGTTGATTTCTATGGAGTTGTAAAAACAATTTGGTTAACTAGCATGACTAATTATTATGCCCATTCATTGCACAAAGCAAAGGAAATAAAAAGGTCATAGCAACACTACAAAAAACGCATTTTTAAGCTGCGTTTTTTAAAAACACAACTATAGGGAGTAATTTAAGCCATGTTTGTGAAAAATGCGGTTCCACCCATGGACGTATAGCCGCGTTTACTAAACGCGGCTATAGACTAGCTCTGAAGCCGTGTTTTTTAATGTTGAGACTACGTTTAGCTAGGTAGGGCTTAAGCCGTGTTTTTAAAAACACGGCTATAGACCCATCTAGGGATTTTTTTTTTTCCAATATATCCCAGAGCTGCATTTAATAAACGTAGCTTAAATTGATATAGAGCTGAATTTGATTAGACGCAGCTTAAACATTTATAGAGTTGCGTTTGATTAAACGCAACTCTAGACATGTTTAAGTTGCGTTTCATCAAACACAGCTCTAGGTTTGCTATAAATTGAAAAAAAAAACCCTAAATTGAAAAACACAATTGAACCCATTTCAACCTAGCTCACTATCAGCTTACTCTCAACCTAGCTCCCAATCCCTAATCTTGCCACTGTGCTCTCAACCTTGCGCCTAAACAAAACCCAATACCCACAAACCTCACACCTCTTAGCCTCCCTCATCAATCGGTAAGCTCTCTCTCTCTCTCTCTCTCTCATCGATCCTCTCTCTACTTGTAGGAATCGTTTTTCTCTTCGCGCCATTTTCAGTAAGGAGGAGAGTTCATTCGTCGACTTCACCGATGCAAGCAAAAAGGGCTTTCCAACGGCTCCAATCAAAACCCATTTTAGGTATGCTTCGATTTTTCCCCAAATTTTATTCATCCCGATCGAAACCCATGTGTAATTTTGTCCATTGAGGATGGGTATGATGCCCGATTGTGTGTGCGTGTCAAATTTTGGCGTTGGTGGTGGCTTTGGGTTTAATAGAGTTGATAGATTTGTAAATTTCATATGGGTATCATGCTTTTTCTTCTTCTTCTTTTTTGTGTTTAATTCTTATTGGTATATCTTCTACTGGTTCTTAGTTTTGATTTTTCTTTTTGTGGATTTTTGGGTTTGAAGCCATGGGAGCAAGATATTTAACTTAGAAAATTTTGAAGTAATTTACGGTGGTTTTAGTTTTGTTTAGTTAGTAAAATTTTTGAAGTAATTTATGGTGGGTGTATTATGTAATCTGAGGAATGGGTAGTTGATTAACTTATCCTAATATATATATGCTATTAGAGGATGGGTATTAGGAATGGGTAATATGAGGAAGGGGTATTTTGTAATTTGAGGAATGGGTATTAGTTAAATGGTCAAATATTATACTATTAGAGGTAGACGTAAGAAAAGGAAAGATATAATAATGAAGCATGTAATATATCGTACGACTTATGCTTATGAATATTGCTTTGCAAGGAATTTTTAGACAGTTCATACAAGCCACATAATGACGAAGCAAATCCCAAAACGCAAACTCTTTATTGCATCACGTTGCAGACAAATCAACAAAGCAACCCCACCTGAAATTAGTTTCTTGCTATATTAATTGAAGTTTGAGAGAGAAAAATGGACAGTGTTCATGCCTCTTCCACCGAATTGTACAACCATATGTCCCTTATCATTAAGTAACCGAAAATAGGAGAGTTCTTGAATTGTTTTACTTGGTGAGTAGTTCGAGCGATAATTCTAGCAAGGTCCCGGTGGTACACTTGGTATTACTCATTACTGTCACGTGGCTTGGGGTCAATGAGTCCACACCGAAAACCTCTTTTATATTTAGCAAAAAGAGTAATGGAAAATTGGTTATGTCTCTTCTAGCAGTTCACATGTGATATGTCCTTGTATCAAACTATCAATAACTCTAGCTAGTAATATTAAAGTTTTTATATTACACAAATCAAAACCTATCACTTTAATAAATTGTGAAAAAAGATGATGGAACTTTAGGGCATGTTTGGTTGGTTAGTTCTAACCAACATTTTCACATTTTAAACAATCTTACACATATTTCAACACACTTTTTCACCCCACACGTATATCAAGAATACCCAAACAATATTACTCAAACTAACCAACCAAACAGGAGTGTCTTCAATATACCATATTGAATGGAAATTGAAAGACCTTGATTGTTGACAAAGTCAATGAATTGCATGTATGCATTCACATTGTCAAAAGAGAAAAATATAAACATAACACTATAAATAGCTTTAAAAAACAAGTATAACATTAAGTCTTTAATTATACAAGAATGTATTATCTATAATTCTTAATTCTATCTCGTTTAAGGAGTCATCATCTAATTAAAGGATCATGCGTGATGATGTAAACATGGCAATATTGAGGAACCTTAGCATAATACATGTTGATTTCTATGGAGTTGTAAAAACAATTTGGCTAATTAGCATGACTAATTATTATGCCCATTCATTGCACAAAGCAAAGGAAATAAAAAGGTCATAGCAACACTACAAAAAAAGCATTTTTAAGCTGCGTTTTTTAGCTGCTATACGTATAGCCGCATTTACTAAACGCAGCTATAGACTAGCTCTGAAGCCGTGTTTTTTGATGTTGAGACTGCGTTTAACTGGGTAGGACTTAAGCCGCATTTTTTTAAAACGCAGCTATAGACCCATCCGGTTTTTTTTTTTTTTTTTCAATATATCCCAAAGCTGCGTTTAATAAACATAGCTTAAACTGATATAGAGCTACATTTGATTAAACGCAACTTAAACATGTCTGGAGCTACGTTTAATAAACGCAACTTAAACATTTATAGAGTTGCGTTTGATTAAACGCAACTCCAGACATGTTTAAGTTGCGTTTCATCAAACACAGCTCTAGGTTTGCTATAAATTGAAAAAAACCCTAAATTAAGAAACACAATTGAACCCATTTCAACCTAGCTCACTATCAGCTCACTCTCAACCTAGCTCCCGATCCTAATCTTGCCATCGTGCTCTCAACCTTGCACTTAAACAAAACCCAATACCCACAAACCTCACACCTCCTAGCCTCCCTCATCAATCAGTAAGCTCTCTCTCTCTCTCTCTCTCTCTCTCTCTTTCTCTCTCATAGATCCTCTCTCTCTTTCTCTCTCATTGATCCTCTCTCTACTTAAAGGAATCATTTTTCTCTTCGCATCATTTTCAGTAAGGAGGGGAGTTCATTCGTCAACTTCACCGACGCAAGGAAAAAGGGCTTTCCAACGGCTCCAATCAAAACCCATTTTAGGTACGCTTCTAATTTCCCCCAAAGTTTATTCATCCCGATCAAAACCCATATGAAATTTTGTCCATTGAGGATGGGCATGATGCCCGATTGTGTGTGCGTGTCAAATTTTGGCATTGGTGGTGGCTTTGGGTTTAATAGAGTTGATAGATTTGTAAATTTCATATGGGTATCATGCTTTTTCTTCTTCTTCTTCTTTTGTGTTTAATTCTTATTGGTATATCTTCTACTAGTTCTTAGTTTTGATTTTGCTTATTATGGATTTTCGGGTTTGAAGCCATGGGAGCAAGATATTTAACTTAGAAAATTTTGAAGTAATTTACGGTGGTTTTAGTTTTGTTTAGTTAGTAAAATTTTTTGAAGTAATTTATGGTGGGTGTATTATGTAATCTGAGGAATGGGTAGTTGATTAAATTATCCTAATATATATATGCTATTAGAGGATGGGTATTAGGAATGGGTAATATGAGGAAGGGGTATTTTGTAATTTGAGGAATGGGTATTAGTTAAATGGTCAAATATTATACTATTAGAGGTAGACGATAACATTTTCTTGAACATGGCTTTAACTCAAGATAGTTATTTCGTGTCTTTTGGAACTGTTAAATTTTACAATTGGGCAGAGTAAAAGAAAAGTAGAAAAAAAAATTTTAATTAAGCCTCAAGAATTACAATTGATTCACGTAAGTTGGATATATGCCCTAGGAGTGTAGGGGATATTTGCTTTGAGTTGGTGATGAAAGATTTGGGATTTGTGTTGTGATGGCCCTTGACGATTAGGATTCATTTCAACCTTTTGATATGATTTAAAATCCTCGAATTTGCTATTGGTTTCTTGTTAATGTTATTGTCATGGTTGGAAATTCTAGATGAACATGTAGTGATGATATTATTTTGTTGATAGGTCAATAAAATATCTTTCTTCGCATCTATATTCAAAAGCAGCAATAGCTTTCTTATAATCTATTTTCAAATTAGCTTAATGTAGATCTTTCCAAGTAGTTATCATAAGTTACGAGCAGTTGCAAGCTCGTTCAGTTGTTCCAGTTATCAATTGTTTTCTTGTAATTAATGGTTGGCTTGTCAATATCTTGAATATTTCCTTGGTATTTATCCAATTTACATGGGCTTGGCATAACAATTTTATTGAGGTTTCATTTCCAATAGTTGGATCCATCTATTCTCAAGGATTTTTTTTCACCATTTGCATTCCCATTTCAAGGATTCTTAACAAAAAAACTAGGGTAGTAGGGTTAAAGGATGGGAACAAATATGTTTGATGTGAGTGCCCTTCAGGTGTTTGTACACACTTAAAAGCATCTTAATAATATATTTTTAAAGAAATATATTACTTTGCATATTTCAGTAGAGTGGGAATACCTTAATTCCCTGACGTATATCAATATAACTTGTTTATTCTGGATTATATTCATAAAAACAAATTCGTTTGTGGGCTCCTGATCACAAAAGATGGTTCTTGTTGAGTGCTTAGTCTTATGGTACTTGGTTGTTTGCTATGCTTGATAGATGTTGTAGAGAAAGTACCTGAAGTTTGAGAGTAATGAGATTTAATTGTTAACATCATTTTCTATTACAATCTATTTACTTGTTATTATGGGACTGCTGTTACTCCCCATGCGCAAGAGAACATAGTAAGCACAATTAGAATCGAATTTTAGTGTATTTTGTGTTTGTATTGTTTATGGTGTGTAATATGTTATTTGGTTCTTGTGAGAAAATGTACAGAATAGGATGGAAGAACTTTTGAGTTAATAGGGCATGCGACTACAAGGAGAGCCTAGTAGTGGAGTCCTCTGGTCCAAAGACGATGTGTATGCTTGGGCGTTTGGTTCAGAGCACCCTGGACGTGTATGTGGGGTGGGATTTGGAATCACCCCATCTGGAAGAAGTACCACAAATGCTTCACAATTTACCTCGACTCCATCATTGTCAAGCAGAACAACCCAATGGATTTCAGAGTTGGAGGTACAACTCCTCTAGACTAACTGAGCAACTAGCCCAAGTACAAGAACAACTCTCCCAATCAGAAGCAAGGCACCAAGAACAACTCTCCCAAGCAGAAGCAAGGCACCAACAACAAATGGCCGAAGTGATGACGCGCATGAATGCAATGTTCGCCCAACTTAGCCAAGGTGTATGTGATTTGGATATGTCTCAGGTACCAAACAAATGTTATTTAGCAAAACACTACTTTTTGCAATGCATTGTTATGTGATATTAATACAATGCCTTTAATATATTCAGGGTGGCAATGCTTGATGGGGACTCTCCATGGGAATGAAACTGTGAACCCTCTAGTAAAACAAATACAACTATTCGTTATAACATATACAACTATATTGGGAAAAAAATAAAAATAAAAATAAAAATCAGATATATTCCTACCTTTGTTGGTTTTATTCCAATTTGAAGGTCCCGCATCAATATATATGAAGCAAGAAGTAGGGAAGTAGATGTACTATAAGATATAAAATCAAATTAGAAAATTTCAATCATGCCTTTTTACACTTGCTAAATGTAGCTAATAGTTCCCAAAGCAATTTACATTATTTATTTAAAGGAAGGATAATAATAGCAATGTGTTTAATTAGAATATGGTATACTCGACATGGAGTATTGTTCGCATTTTATTGTTGAAACTTGAAAGAATTGAAATTTGATGACTAGTGAGCTTGAATATGAAGGGACCTTACTAGAAGGTAGCTTTCCATTTAAGAAAATATAACATTTGTTGTTATATTTATAAAACGGCAATGAATATGGATTATGTAAATGTATGTGTATATATGAATTTGAAGAGAGTGGAATCTATGATACTGTATAGAGTTTGGAAAGATTTAAACCTTTAAAAGTGCAACTATGAACTATGTCTCACTATTAATCTTGTTTTAAGATGCCATGCTTTTAAATGGATACAAGCAAAAAGACTATGTTAACAAGCTCATATATGATAATGACTCTAAAAATTTAAGGGATGTTGAGCTTGTTAATAAACTAACTGAGCAAAATACTTCATTATTTGTTTAGAGTCTGTTTGTTTTAGCTTATTTCCGGTGTTCTCATTGTCATAGGTAATTGGCTATAGTTGCAGGCATTGGACTAACTGATCAAGTACCATGATGCTCACTGGAAACTGGCTGATAAAGTACCATGATGCTTGCTAACAATTTTTTGTGATGTAAAAAATCCTTAAGGGATATGCATTTTGTGATGTAAAAATCTATTATTGGGAATTTGTTTTGTTTATGTAATTAATCTTTTCGCAATATAATTATTTGTTTATGTAAAAAATCATTGAGGGATATGCATTTTGTGATATAAAAATCTTGTTTTGTTTGCTGGCATTTGGTTGGGAATTGTTAAGTGTTGGCAATTTGTTTTATGGGTTCCAATTGGTTGCATCTAAGTGTTGGCAGGAATTACAGGTCTTGTTTTGAGCAGGAATGTGTTTAGGAAGAAAAAAAATAGAAAAAAAATAAAAATAAAACCTATAGCCGTGTTTTTCAAAACGCGACTACAGGAAAACCCAATGTCAGGGTCTCTAGCCGTGTTTTTATAAACGCAGTTACAATCCCCTTATAGCTGCATTTTTTGCCCTCTATAGTTGCATTTTTCTACACCCATAGCTGCGTTTTGTTGAAAACACGGCTATAGACCCGGTTTGGGTTGTGTTTAAAACACGGGTATAGGCCAAGCCCTAAAGCTGCGTTTTGAAAAACGCGGCTACAGATCGTCATATAGCTGCGTTTTTTACTCCTATAGTTGCGTTTTTCCACACTCATAGCTGCGGAACGCTAGGACCTATAGCTGCGTTTTGTAGAAAACGCAATTATAGGCTCGGTTTGGGTTGCGTTTAAAATGCGGCTATAGGCTAAGGACCAATAGCTATATGGTGATCTATAGCTGCGTTTTTAAAAACGCAGTTCTAGGTCCCGCAGGGGGCTATAGTTGCACAGGATAGGCCGCGTTTGGAAACATGGCTATGGAAAACACGACTGTAGCCTATAGCTGTGTTTTTAGGGTCTATGGCTGCGTTTTTCAAATGCGGTTATAGCCCTCTTTTTTGTAGTGCAATGATTTAACATGGCGATATTAAAGAGACTATGGAATTACATAATGATTTTTTATTACTTACAAATACAATTTATCATACCACTAATTTGTTAAATATTATGTCATATATATTAAAAAAAGAATATATATATACATATATATATATATATATATATATAAATGGTATCAGGCGATAGCAATGATTTAACATGGCGATATTAAAGAGACTATGGAATTACATAATGATTTTTTATTAGTTAAAAATACAATTTACCATACCAGTAATTTGTTAAATATTATGTCATATATATTTAAAGAAAGAATATATATATATATATATAAAATAGTATCAGGCGCATTAGTAATTTAGTAGTGCCGCCACTTAGCATATTAAGACATGTAGTAGTTTTGCAAGAAAGAGACACTATATTTTTCAATTCAATTAATCAACAACGTTGACATCATTAGCTGTATGAAGTTATTATTAATTAATTTCAAGTATGTGTAATTTTCAATTGTTGATAAGAGGTTGGTATCTTATTGCTATTTATTGATTAACATGAAGATTAAGACCATTTTCTATCTTCAAAGTTTCACGCCACCAAATAGGTGAGTAGCTAAATTTATTGATAATTTTTTGTGGATTATTAAATTAAAATCAATTTATAAAAAATTGTGGCACTTATGTGGACTAGAACCCTTTAAAGTTTTTAAGGATAACTGCTAAGAAGTTATTAAAATATGATATAACAAAATTTAATCCATTTATTTCAAAATTAATAGATAAGAACATGAAAAAAAACACAAAATTGAGTTCATTTATAAATCACCTTTAATTCCAAGATCCATAAAATATACGTTCTACAACTTGTAAAAGGGGAAAAAAGGCATAATAAACAGAACAACCGTAATGAAGGGTGTGCATCTACTTACCTATGACAAATTATCAAGAAATTATTAAGTCCTCTTGGAGAACCAAATAAGCAATGCCTTTTTTTTTTTTTTTTTTGAGAATCAAATAAGCAATGTTTAGTTGTTCTCCCATCCAATAAAAACAGCCATGTATTAATTTAATTAGTCCAATCCTAGTTACACAATTAATAAAAAAAAAAAAACACTAAAATCTAAAATAATCTCACTACTAATCACTTGCAGCGACCCATACACTGGCAAACAGTGACCACCGTCAACTACTTTCAAAATTATAATTGAGCAACTGATGACACAATTTACATTATAATCAAAATCTAAGAGTTGAACTCCGTTCAAAAGTATCTGAAAAGAAGATGCATCATACATGACAAAACAATCAAAGAACTTTTGGATTTGGAGTGCAAAATTTAGAACAAATATTGATTTAAAAGAAGGAAGAGAGAGAAAGGCCGCTACTAGAGCAATGGCCACTAGAATAACAACAATCATTGCTAGAACTACTTTACTAAGGGCATGTTTGGATTGAGAGGGAAGGGAGGGAGAGTGGAAATTAGTAGAGTAGAATTGACTAAAAATATGTTAATTTTTAACAAATTCCTATCTATTCTACTTTACTCCCACTCTCTCTCCCTCAATCCAAATGGATAATAAGTGGTAAGTCAGAGACTGTTGTCACTGGTAATAGCAACGAGGTCGAAAGCTATTATCGGTGGTTGCCGTTTGCTAGTGGAGGGTTGTTTTGGGTGGTTGGTAGTGGGGGTATTTGGCCATTTTCTCTTTTACTTGTTGTTTGAGTAGTATTTGATTTGTTAAATTAATTCTTTGATTTTTCGTTGTAAAATATTTTACACATTTTATTAAATTTTATTATGTTTGTTATGCCGTAAAATGGTTGGTCAAAGATAAATTTTTTTAGTCAAATGTAAAACCTAAGGCCTGGGATTTTATTAAAAAATAACCAAATCTTTCAAACAATATCATTAGTTAGGCAAAGTTTGAAACATATTTCGTTTCTAACAATTCGAGCGTCTGAGACTCGATTTCGCCCAGCGAAAATGCACTTGGAACTCGAGTGTCTGAAACTCGAGTTTCAAAATCGAGTTTCAAACACTCGAGTTCCAAGTGCATTTTCGCAGGGCGAAATCGAGTCTCAGACGCTCGAATTGTTAGAAACGAAATATGTTTCAAACTTTGCCTAACTAATGATATTGTTTAGGTTTTATAGTTATTTTATAAAAAAATCCGCAAAAATGCGTAAAAGTTTTACGCTTGAATTTTCAGTAAAATATTTTACATTTCTCCACGCCCAACATCTCTCGCACAGACCAGACCAGCACTTTCACAGTCTCACTCTTAACATTTCTCTCACAAGCCAGACCATGGAAAGCACCATCAACGGCACCACCTATCTTCGCCTCCACTCATCATCAACAAGTGGCCCAAGGCAATGGGTCTTATGATCAAGTGCAATAGGCACTAGTGACAAAATTTAATCTCTCGGGAAGGTAATCATGAAACAAAAAAAAAAAAAACGACGTCTAACTTAAATTTTGAATCAACTTCTCTTTCTTGGTACTGTAGTTAGGGACTGAACAACAATTCGACACTTGAAAATAATTTATTGAGCATTTTTAAGTGTAGAACCAAATACCGTAAAATGTAAATGTTTTTGATAAAATTTTTTCAAAGTAAAAATATTTTACTTTGAAATAAATAAAGCGTAATACACATAGCTCTTTTTTATTCGGTGGAAGGACCACTAGATACTACTACCTCCGTCCCATTTTTTTTGTCCTCTATTTCATTTTAAGATGTCCAAAATATTGTCCTGTTTCTAAAAATAAAAGTCATTAATTTACTAATATTCCTATTATACCCCTATTAATTTACTAATTCAATTTTTTGATAAATTAATTAAGGGTAGTTTTGAAAACTTATACATTTTTAAAAGATAGACAAGACAATAAATAATGTTCCCTTAAAAAGTTTGACTTTTCAAACAGGACAAAAAAATAGGACGGAGGGAGTACTTATTTGGTTGTTTTGAAAAATTAAATAATTTCTCCAAATTATTGTACAAATTTTTTTTAATTTCAACCCATTAGCCCCAAATTATAAAAAAGGTCCATATTCTTGTGATGGTGGAGTTTAGAATTCCAGCATAATAATCTCTACTAATCTACAATTAATTAAATATATGATATGTTCTTCCAATCAAGATGGCAGCATAAGGTATATTAGTATATTCTCATTCTCGATAGGATCATATCAATATTTTGTTTCCAATTTAATAATATATCCCCATTGGAAATGAATGATTAATGAAAATAGGCCCCCACCATAATAGTGAAATTAAAAAAAAAAAAAAAAAAAAAGTCAAAAAGACAAAATTCCCTCCAACAAAAAGAGGAAAGAACCCGTCGACAATAATACAGAACCCGAGTCAACTCAGAATTCAACTGAGTCACTCTCGGTCCATTTTAACCATGCTTGTATGGTAGTATTCACTATATTAAGTGTATTTACACTTCTCAAAAAAAGAAGAAGAAGGTGTATTTACACATTTTCAAGCCATCTAATATAACAATTAAACTTTTTTTTTTATATATAGAAGAATAATAATTAAACATTGGAGAGTGCCATTCTTATACACATCATTTGTCAAAGTTAATAAGTTGTTCTCCCATAAAAAAAAAAATAATAATAATAAGTTGTTTACATTTCAAAGACTCCAAAGGTTGTTTTATTTTTATTTTTATTTTTATAATTACAACAATAAAGAGGAGATTCAAACCATAGTTAAAAGACTAAATATCACATTCACATACCTACCAGGCTCTTGACACTTCAAAGTACATTCATTTGTACCAAATAAATGTGATTATTGTTAATATATATGTATCACTAATTACTAATAATCTTCTTCTCAAAAAAAAAAAAAATACTAATAATCCCGTCCCATACATGCATTATACAAATTACAAAAGTTTATTTCCTTGCTTGTATAGTGTTTCATGCATTTATTAGTTTAGAATTTTTTATCTTTATCTTGAAAGAATATAGTATTTTTTTTTTTTTTGAGAAGACTATATTCCTTACAAAGAACATTAATTTTCACCACATTTAGTAATGTTCAATTTTTCACCCCTCTCTCTCTCTCTCTCTCTCTCTCTCTCTCTCTTTAGTTTTTTTTTCCCAGAATTTAAATATATAAAGTTTAAATAATCTCAAATAAAATAGTATAAAATCGAGTTAGAAATAATTTAAATGACATAACATTGTATATATATTTAAAGT
Source organism: Quercus suber (assembly GCF_002906115.3). Lineage (NCBI taxonomy): Eukaryota > Viridiplantae > Streptophyta > Magnoliopsida > Fagales > Fagaceae > Quercus > Quercus suber. The sequence goes on along the minus strand of NW_027069704.1, from coordinate 122,113 downwards.
CGATGAAAAAAAATAGCTAAATTGTTATTTTTTTAAAATAATTTGATAGTTTTTTAAATTTAAAGTTATAATGTCCGTTTTATGATGATTACTCTTTATTACTAGGTTGGAACACTGATGTGTTTATTTTTAGTGTATGTGAGTTTTGAACCTTTATATCCTATTCAAGAGTAATCGATTCAAGAGTAAGAGACTCAACAAGTTAAGTTGCTTAAACCCTATATAATAGTTTGAATTGAATTGTGTTGAGTTGAGAACATGAAATGATAATTCATTTAGTAGCACATCTAAACTCATTGACGAGTAGTATTACTATTTTTTTAAGAGATAATTACAATATGTTGTTAATCTTAAACTTCAAATTCTTTTTCCTCTAATCTCCCAAGCACTTTGTGCATGAGAATGTGCTAATTTTGCTACAAAACTCATGGCAACGAGCAGTATTACTATTACCCTCATAAAAGTGGAAGCAAACACAAAATTGAAACCTTACACTTTATATTATTGCGACAACAAAAAACCTCATTCCATTCCATTAAGTTACACGCCATAAATCTAACACAAATGTTCACAAAAGAATGCCATTTTATTTAACCTGTATAACTTATTATTTCATCTCCTTATATTTAGTAGGAGATAAGAAAGCTTTACCAAAAAAAGGCAACAAGCTATACAAAAACTTTTATGCTTATCTGTTTTAGAGTTCAACAGAAAAAACGACCTTTGCTTTCAAAAATCAAAATTGTGATATTTTTGTAGAGTTTAACAAAATGGGACTGATGATTTTGATTTTGATTTTCACATGAAAAAAATAGAGTAGAATTTAAATTTACACAATTTAAGTATAAGATTTAATTTGTTACACCTAAAAAATTACATTTTATTTTTTGGTTTGTATTTTTATTTAAATACAATAACTAAAAAAAATAAAAAATAAAAAATCAGGTCAAGCAAAATATATTTTTTTTTGAACACTATATATATATATATATATATAAAAATGTTAGAAAGAAAATGAGATATATATATTTTATTTTTTATTTGTGTGGATGCAGAGCTGAAGCTCTGTGGCTTTGCCTTTCTTTCTTTCTCTCTCTGTGCCTCCTTCACAATCTAAGACTTCCTCTCTTTCTCTCTCAGCTAGATTTCAATAACTTTGCTTCAATAACTTTGTTTTTGTTTTTTATTTGGTCTGTTGTCTCATTGTATATGTATACGTTGTAAGAACTAAGATTGAATCTTGTGTTGATAAAGTTTGTCCTTTTGGAAGTGAAGGACTTGTTTTTGTTATTGTTTCTTGTGTTTTTCTGTGTTTGTTGTCTGGGTCATTTCCCTTTTTTTTTTTTTTTTTTCTTTTTTTGTGTTTTTGTGTTTTTGAGATTAGAGATTGAAAGACCCGGGCTTTTTTAGGCTCGGGGATCCAGATCATGGCTTCAGTGAAAGACAAAGAGCTCCATCAATGGACTGCAGGAGAACTAGACTCCAACTCTTGCTACTTGCAGAAGTTCAGACTCTACGAGACCCGCTCGGTATATATAATACATATATGTTTGATTTGTTTTCTACTGCTTAGGTGGTCAAATTGGTGTTCATATTTGAATTTTTTCCTTCTGGATTTGGTAGTTTTGGGTTTTTTTTTTTGGATATTTTGCTTCACTAGACTTGAATTTGAATTGTTTGCTGAGATTTGTTATAATTATTGTTTAATTGTGTGATTGGATTTGTATAGGTAATAATTATTGAAAGAATTTTGGTTTAGTGACCTCTGATGAGAGGTTGGCATTTGAGCATGATTTGGAATGGTGTGTAGATTTGGATTTCGAGTTTAATGAGAAATATTTTGGAAGTGATATTTTTTTTTTTTTGTTTTTTGTTTTGTTTGGAGGGGAAGGGGATTTAATTTATACAATTGACACTTACTGTGTTCATGTTTGATTGTTGTCTGCCTCCTGTTTTGTTTTACATTTTAGCTTGCTAATTAACGCGTTTTGGTATTTGATGTTTTGGAGTTCATTTCATGTGTTGTTTTACTAGAAACTTGCAGAGAATATAGCAATGACACTGTTGTGAATTTAAAATATTGACATGGATTTGTTAAAATGCTTGATCCTGAATTTGGGCATACATCACTTGTAGAATGGTTTTCAAAAGTTTTGTTCTTTATTTGTTTCTTTGTATAAAGTGATCTACCTATGCAGCTATGCCAGTTGATGTTCTTCTTATCAAACTATAATAATGCAATATTGATATGCGTTCTATATGCAACAGAAATTTTATATGATTGGAAGAGATAAGAACAGGACTTTTTGGCGGGTGCTAAAGATTGACAGATTGGAGCTTTCTGAGTTAGACATTCTTGAAGACCCTACAACATACTCAGAAATTGAATGCTTTGACTTGCTAAGGAGGATTCACGAAGGAAACAAGTGCACAGGTGGACTTAAATTTGTCACCACTTGTTATGGAATCATTGGTATGTTATATCTTTCTCATTTAATAAGAAAAGCATTTGTTCAGTGTCTGTCCGTATTTGAGAACTCATGGTGTTTTCTTTTGATTATAGGGTTCATCAAATTTTTAGGACCTTATTACATGCTGCTTATTACAAAAAGAAGAAAGATCGGTGCAATATGTGGGCACGCAATTTATTCCATTGCCAAGAGCGAGATAATTCCAATTCCAAATTCTACTGTGCGGTCTGAAATGGCTAATTCTAAGAACGAGAACAGGTCTTTTGTCCATTTTGCATGTAAATGTAATATGTCCTTAGTACTTCTAAGGAGACCTAAGAGAGTAGCAATCAGAATTATAGATTGTCCATATGTATTTGAATGAGGATTTTGTTATTGTTTTGTTCTTTTATCTTAGTTTCAATTAATTCTTTCTGGGGGAAAGTATTCTTGTTAGGTTTCATCTTTTAATAGTAGGCAACTTCTTCATTTTCGAGGTAATCTCTGTACAACCCTTGTATTCACCCTGCAGTTTGAAATCAATGATGTGAGCTTCCTCGATTCAAACTTGTCTCGTGTTCCTCTGTTAGTGTGTAGTTTGTCTTCTTATATTGTGACAAATGACGCATCTTCCATACTTTTTAAAATTAAATAGTGTTGAATGTTATTGTTGGATCCTTCTTCATTTATAATTTTCCATAGAGGTTATTGCCGGTTTGTTTCCTGCCAATTCACAGGGGCAAAACTTCATTGCTGTTGTGATGTAAATATAACATGTTGAATGAGACAAGGTATCATCAGGGTTTTGTGGGGATAATCACTTTCTTTCCTTTGTATTTTATATATATATTTTTATTTTTTATATATAATTTTTCCTGGTTGCTTCATTGACATTATTTCCTCTATGTTCATATTATTAGATGTAATGATGTATATTGATATTTGTTGCATTTCTTTTCCTGGTGGACATAGATACAAGAAGCTCCTATGCACAGTGGATCTGACGAAGGACTTCATTTTCAGCTACTCCTACCATATCATGCGTAGTCTTCAAAAGAACTTATGTGATTATAAGGCAGAAGAATTACTTTATGAAACAATGTTTGTATGGAATGAGTACTTAACTCGTGGAATCCGAAATAACCTCAAAAATACTCTCTGGACCGTTGCCTTAGTATATGGCTTCTTTAAACAGGTATGGAATGTGGACCTTGATTAATTTACATAGGTTTTCTTTGTCTTTATAACTTTACTGAGCAGTTTGAGCCACCACCATGTAGGATGCAGCCAGAATGGAACTTCTAGGAATCTTTAAGTCCCCTGCTTCTCGTATTTTGTCATTTGGTTTTATTAATTTCTTACCTGATATCTTCTTTATGTAGTCCATTTCTTAGTGTGCGTTTGGCTCTAAATTAAAAAGCTAGCTTATTTTACTATTCAACTTATTTTTGCTATTATTCATGGGTCCCACTGTACTATTTCAACTAACTTTTACCCTTATGTACAGTATTTTCAGCAAAAAGTTTTCAGTTTCAGCAAAATAAGCGGATCCCAAACAGACCCTTAATGTATATATTTAGAGTGAGAATGACTTGGTTAAGAATCTGGTTTAGTTAGGTAGCTTTAAGGTTATTAGCATTTTAGATGTTTCTTAAGTTGGGAGAATATGTAGTTTTTAAATATTTAGTTTGGAATATTTTGTTTTTCCTCTTGATTGAAGCAGCCTACTTGTGACAAAACTTGGAAAGTTTGGTGATTCATGCAGGCTTGCAACCTTCACAATTATTTTTCCTAGATATATACATATTATTATGTACTAGAACAAAAACATTGAAAAGTTTGATATTATTTAACTATTTCATTCTTTGTTTTTTTAGGTCAAACTTTCTGTATCTGGTAGGGACTTCAACTTGACCCTAATTGCTAGACGATCACGTCATTATGCTGGCACCAGGTTTGGGGACTGCTCAAACATGCTTCATAGTTATTTGATTAAGTTGCACTCTTTTGATATTACATGTGGTATACCTGGCTTACAACTTCTTTTCATATCTATGCACCTTATAGTGGTCTACACAGGCCACATGACCCTTTATAACTGCTTCTTCATGATTTCAAGTTGACTTAAAGACTCTAACTTATGATCTTTGCTCCTTCTCAATGTTGCAATTTTTATAGTATGACACTGAAGATGATCACACTGCAGATGTTTTGCTTCCCATTCGGTAGAATAAACTTTCCTCTCTAGACACGACTCTCACTTTGTCTTTCTATCTTCTGGTGCAGATATTTAAAACGAGGTGTCAATGAGAAGGGTAGAGTAGCTAATGATGTTGAGACAGAACAGATTGTTTATGAAGATTCTCCAGAAGGATACTCTAGGCAAATAAGTTCTGTCGTGCAGAACCGGGGATCGATACCCCTTTTCTGGTCCCAGGAAACTTCTCGATTGAATCTCAAACCTGACATTATATGTATGACTTGGGCACACTTTATTCTCATTGTAGCTTTTTTTGTTCAGTTTATATTTTGCTGATATCTTTTTTTTTTTTTAGTATCGAGGAAGGACCCTAATTATGAAGCCACAAGACTTCATTTTGAAAATCTTGCCAAGAGATATGGAAATCCCATACTTATATTGAATTTAATTAAGGTAGGCCTTTCTGCATTTATTGAGAAATGAATTGTGTCCAAGCTATTGCTTTGGGTCTTGTATCTGAAGTTTAGTGAACTTTGATGTGTGTTCTCTTAAACTATTTTCTTGGTTTTTTTTTGGTTATAATGGTTGGTGATCAACAGACACGTGAGAGGAGACCTCGAGAAACTGTTCTTCGTGCTGAGTTTGCAAATGCTATCAGATTTATTAATAAAGATTTAAGTGTTGAGAATCGCCTTAGGTTTCTTCACTGGGATCTACATAGACACTCTACAAGGTGCTTGGCTTTTGCATGCTTGTATAAAAAATTTTAGTTTTCTAGTCTTTTAAGGCATGATTGATGTGAATACTTGTGTCTATATATATATATATATATATAAAGGCATGATTGACATGAATAGAGCCTGTTTATTTGCAGCAAAGCTACCAATGTGTTGACTCAGCTAGGAAAAGTGGCTGCACATGCTTTGAACGTAACCGGCATCTTCTATTGTCAAATAACACCAAATTTAAGGCCAGAGGGATTATTGAATTGTTCCTGGTTTGAGTAAGTTTCGACAATAGATGCTACTTACTGAAATTATTCGTCATTTATTTTTATAATTCAAATATCATGAATTGATGTGCCTGAATTTCTTTCTCTAACTACTTTATGGATTGAATGCTAATAACTTTCCTCAATCCCCATGCATAAGTTTAATTTTCTGTAATAGTACAATCCAGAAGATAAATAGAATTCCATTTTGGCCCATTTCTTCATACATTTATACGGTTTTCACATGCTCATATTCAAAATAGTATTTGGGGTTTGTTCAGAGAATTTTCTTTATGGTTTACCTGTGGTTCATCTAATTGAATAAATATGTTCCTATGTGTATGTATAGGATCGGCTTACTATATAAAATACGATAGCTTGTTCTGGGACATTCTTTTGAGGCTTCATTGCTTAGGATTTGTTATTACTCCTGATGAAAGATACTTCCTAGTCAATCACATGGCTGACAATTCCATTTTTTATCCAGGAAAAGTAATAGTGGGGACTGCTCTCTGGAGAACTTTTCCAGCAGGAATGAAGATTCTGATAACCCGGAGAAAGAAGTCAGCAATAGTAGTGGTAGTAATGATGCAAGTGGAGACTATCATGTCAAACACCCAATGTTTCAAAAAGGAGTCCTAAGAACCAATTGCATAGACTGTTTAGATCGCACAAATGTTGCACAATATGCCTATGGGCTAGTTGCCCTTGGACGTCAGTTGCACGCTTTAGGATTTTTAGATTCCCCAAATATGGATCTAGATAACCCTCTGGCAGAGGAATTAATGCGAGTTTATGAAACTATGGGTGACACACTTGCATTGCAATATGGTGGTTCTGCAGCACATAATAAGGTGATCCTTCTAAATTTTGGTGTTTGGAAAATTTTAAATCAATGTTGGATCCATTATGATTTAAAAAATAGTGTGATGAATGTAATCAAAAAAACTAAAAATTGAGGACTACAATTTCTTGTATGTCCTTTTAAGCCAGACAGCAAGTGAAGCTAAAGTTGTTTCTTAGTTGTCATTACCCTTGTCCCTCACCTTGTGACAATTCTTGATCAAAGTCTTCATTAAATATTTTGATCCCTTTGTTTTTTTATTTTTTATTTTTAGATTTTAGCCTGTCCTTCCTTAGTTTCAAACTTCAAGTGACCAATTTGTTCATGCCTTCTTAACCATGTTCCCATACCCTTGGCTTGACAATATCTAGTTTCAAATTTTTAAATAGGTCATCTAAAACCTCTCATTCTCTTAGAAGCTGCCCCTACTCAATGGTCTATAGCATTGCAGTTGATTCTTATCTGTTTTATTCAAGCTAGAATCTATTTTAATTCCTAATTAAATTTCAGTATCTTGTCACTCAATAATTTTGCAATGGTTATGCTTAATAGATATTTTCCGAGAGACGAGGCCAGTGGAAAGCAGCAACTCAGTCGCAGGAGTTCTTTAGAACCTTACAACGGTTTTACAGTAATACCTGTATGGATCCTGAGAAGCAGAATGCCATTAATGTGTAAGTCAAGTAATCCACTTCATTAGTTAGAATTGGCTTAGAGTTTTAACATACAATTTGACTTAATGGTTGTACAGGTTCCTGGGTTACTTCCAGCCACAACCAGGTAAAGCAGAGCTGTGGGAACTGGATTCAGACCAGCATTACAATGTTGGGAGGCGTAGCCCTAATTTTGCCGATGAGAATATTAGGTATAATTTTTGTTCTTTCTTTTCAGTCATTCCAAATTGATGAAACTTTTGGGAGAGAATTTGTATTGCTGTTGAACAATAAAATTAAAATACTTTTTACTAAAGAAGGGAGAATGTGTCTGTTCAATATTCTTCTAAGTCAGAAATTTCTTTCAATATGGGATTTTGTCCATGTTATCTGAACTGGTATCTTTAGTGGGAAGAATAGAAAAGGTTTTGCAATTGTTGGGGAAATGTTTTTTTTTTATAAGTAACGGAAAATATATATTAAGGAAGAGCACAGCCCCGTACATAGGAAATGTACTAGAAAGGCAAAAACATCAAGAAACCAAATTACAATGATCAAACAAAACAGGAAGAGAAAAACAAGAAAAAGATGGTATAACTAAACACCATTCGAGAAGAGTAAAAAAGAAAAAAGACTTAAAACTCAAGAATGGACCGTTCGCGACCCTCAAAGCTTCTAGCATTCCGTTCCCGCCAGATACACCACATCAAATAGTGCAGCACCATCCTCCATATAACTATATTATGATGACACTTGAAGTTACCTGACCAACAATCCAACAAATCCACTACCCTTTGTGGCATCACCCAACAAATACCAAACAAGCTAAAGACCATACTCCACATCTTATAAGCCAAAGGACAGTGAAGGAGAGATGATGATTTACAGATTCCCCACACCTTTTGCACATAAAACACCACTCAAGGACAGCAAAATGCATTTTCCGAAGGTTATCAATGGTTGGAATCTTGCCTAAAGCCGCAGTCCAAGAGAAAAAAGCTACCCGGGGGGGGGAACCGTCGATTGCCACATCATTTTCCACGGGAAAGAAGTGGCGGTAGAGGGGGATAGGGAGTGATACCCGCTCACCGCGAAACCCCGACTGCTGGCCGGCTTCCAACAAAGCTTGTCAGAACCAACACCTCGCACCTTAGTAGAATAGATCAAAACCATACACGAATCCAAAGATGTGCAAGAATAATGTTTTAATATTGCTAACCTTTCCAGATATTCTTTCAGGAAGTATGGAAAATTCATGAGAAGCATGTTTACTGTTGTTTATTTATTACAGTTATCTTTATTGATTCCAAGTATTTTTTAATGATAGTTCATATATGTTTCTCACAAGTGCTTTTCTTTCTAAAGTTAGAGCTTTGTCTAGCTTTGTTATGACTCTATGTTTCACATTTGCAGACTTTATTGTTAAACTTCATTTGCAGAAGTTTTGATCATCTTTCTTGCCATTGCTCTTTGTTGGTTCAAGTTCTAAATTTAACAGTGTATAAAATCGCACAATTTTCTTCTGGATTTTCTTCTTTTTCACTTCTTGAGAATCAAAAGGGTGTGTATATTGGTTTGTGTGTTATATTCCTTTTTGTCTTAGTCTTATATGACTGTTGGAGAAACACTAAACAAAAAAGGGGTTTTCCCCTCTTCAGATGAAACCCACAATCTTATAGTGTTATCAACTTAAAAGAGGTCTTTTTGTGAGATTTGGAGTGGGTTAGATAGATCACTTGTCTCCACTTTGATGATATTATGGGAAGGAGTGCTATTCTGATTTTTTTGGGGTGGGGTAATGGGAAATAAATTCGCAGCTTCTGTCCTTTTGATTATTAAAGTTCATTTAGGGAAAACAATGTGGCTGCTTCTACAAATAGCTTATTATTATTATTATTATGATTTTTTTTATTGTAGGTCATTTATTAAAAGATCACTATCGGATGGAAATATTGTTGACTCACCTGAGGTGGGCACAGACATTGGACATAATGAGCCTTTGTCTGAAAAAGGGCAAAGAGGTAATGCAGGTCTTTCAGAGTCCACGCCAGAGATCTCAACTTGTGAAAGTGATATATCTTATTGCAGGTCTGATCATTTACATTTTCTGTATTCTCTGCCTCGAGAACTTGCTTTAATAAATTTGGGTTTCAATTCCTGAACTTTTCTGCTTTTCATTCAGTCTTCCTCCAGTACTCTTGTTTCTTTATATCAAGTATTATATCATCCTTAGTAAGATGAAGTAAAAAGGTTGCATGCATGTAATTTTTAGTAGAATATTTAGATTTTTTGTTTCTTTCTCTTTCTTTTGTTCCTATGGGCCTTCATCTAAATTTCTTCTCATATGTTTTGATTGTCTTTTGTAGGTTTACTCCTTCAATGTCTCGCAGGCAGCTCTTTAGAGATATGCTAGAGGACCAATGTTCTGAAAGCAATCACATTTGTTATGGCGACCATGGGGACGCATGTACATGCTCAAATTTTCTTGATGTGGACTGGCTTTCTTCGTCTGGAAATTCTTGTGAAGAAGAAACATATGAAAGGTAGTTCTCATGAATCTATTATGCCTTACACTATGTCAAAAGGATGTGAAGATCAAATATACTTCATTGTTGGCTTCTCATAAGCACATTTGTTATAGCCATTGGATTGACCTTGAAGTGAAAAATGAAGAAGCTAAAGCTTTATTTTGATATTACAATGTAAGAAAAGAAAAATCTCTTGCTCTGTTCGTCTTGTTCCTGTGGCACATGATGTCCCTCACCCAAGACTATTTTTTGGGGGAGACATTATGTCCACTTAGAATTCAAGTCAACTCATCATGCTGCAATTTGGTGGTGACTGGAGGAAGAGGATGCCGTTGTCGAAGCATGAAGAATATAAAAGTCTACCCCCACCCATCCCCATGGGGCGAGGCTAATGCCAATACTGTGCACTCCTTTTGGATAACCAAAGGCCAATATTTTGGTGGTGATCTGGAAAGTAAGATCATTCGACTTTATATCCTCATCTGAACCAATTTCTTGAATTTGGAATCTTTATGAGAATGAAGTTCATAAAGATGAGAAATTTGCTTTTATTTGGGGTAGAGTCTGATAATGCTAAACTCTCTGTGGTAGTCTATTAGGTGGACCCTAGTATTATATATTCTCTGCCTCACCATAGGGCTTTAGTTGGGTATTTGCAAGACAAGATGTTCAGCTGTTATAGCCTGATTACTGACCACTTCTTCTTTTTTAATTATAATTTAATTTAATTTCTTTTATTGGTAACTTATACAAGCATCCAATAGGTCTGAAACCTATGATTTCACCATCCACCTTTTTCTTAAACAAGGGAGTGGTTTGATTTAAGGGATCATTGGCAACTGACCACTGGTTTATTTGGCTGCAGGTCTATGACCAGCCTTTCATCGGAAAATTTTGCATATGGGCTAAAGATTGACACAACCACATCTGCAAGTGAGTCTAGAAGTAGCATGAAGGTCAGTATTTATTATTTTGCTGCTGGCATCTTTATGAAATGATGTATATTTTGAATGTATTCAGGAAGAATTTATAGGAGAGAATTCTCCCCATGCCTTGAAACAGATAATCAATTCCATTGGTACTTCTTTAGGAAAGGGAGCAGTCTGGAATGGAGATCATGAATGATATCTCTGCTGGATTTTCCGAAAATTTTGCAGACTGGGTCACTCATGGCGAGATACTGTTCCGCTAAAGTTCACTTAAAAGGTTTTTTCTTGTCATTACATTTATTCTCACCATCATCTGATTCAACCCGTCCGAAGGATTTGGGTTCCCCGTATAGCATAAATGGTAAGATACCAATCAAAAGAGAACCATTGGCATTTGGTGGTGGATATATTCTTCCAGACAATTAATTCTCAAAGTCATGTAAGATTTGCAGCATTTATTCGATATCAAAATCCTCAATGGCATGATATCGGAAGTACAATAAGTAAATACCGATAGCTAATTCTTTCTGGAGCATCAACTCCATGTCATCATCTAGGTTCAAAACTTGCAAAGATTTTGACTTTGTAAATATGATATGAAGAGCTCTTAACTCCGCCGATTCCCCTAGATTTTAGACTGAAAGTTCTTGACCTTGTAAATATCTATAATAATGCTTCAATTTTAAATCTCAGACATTCAGTTCTAGTTTTGAAGGTGCTTCAATATATAATTTCAAGACTCTTTTTCACAACTATTGATGGAGCCTGTTCTGATTACTGTATTAATAAAAGCGGTATCAATGATTAGCCCATATGAAAGTAATGTTCTAATCACGATCGTCTTAACAAGTGAAAAAGGTTTTGAAAACTTAGTGTTTCTAGAATAGTTTAGTGTTTAACCAATAATGCAGTGCAGTCCTGTATGTTCTCGCAGGTGAATCCTTTTTACTTGCCTCGACTCATCAAACAAACGCAAATAGTAATATGTAAACTTCCTGTCTGTCTAGGTTACAAGATGAATTGGAGCCGAGGTGGGTGGCACGGCTGCTATGCTAAACCCAAATGAACGTAACTGGCCTTTTGTTTTGTGTTTTTCTTAACAATCACTTTTATTTCACAAAAACACCCAAAAGGCCAGGTCCATCTCCCTCCGCTAACTCCAAAACAGAGGAGGGTAGAGAAGATAGGCAAATTGGCCCATCAGTACGAGAGGACATGGCCCAAGCAGCCACACTATTGGCCTAAACATGGACGAAGTCCAAGCCAACAAAATTAGAGAGTTCCTCAAAAAAAAAAAAAAAAAAAAAAAAAAAATTTGGAGAGGAGTTTTGATATCATTTACAATACTAAAAAAAAAAAAAAAAAAAAAAAAAAAAATTTGGAGAGGAGTTTTGATATCATTTACAATACTAAGAGCTTGTTTGGGGTGAGCTATAAGGTTCAGTTTATTTGAGTTTTTTAATTTTTTTTTTGGGTACTATTTATGGGCTTTATTGCATTTTTTGGTAATATTCATAAGTATCATTGTACTATTTAGCTGGCTTTTAATCTTAATTTTTACACTTACAGTAAAAAATTTTCAATTTCAGCTAAATAAGCTATTTTCTAAATAGACCCTAAGATAGAACCAAAATGGATAGACAACGTAACAACAATAGCCTAATCACATTCACAAATGGCAAAGCTAGAACCGAAATCAAGAGCGACATCAATTGCAGTTGCTCCTTTTTGATAAGTGATCTGCTCCTACTATTGTTCTTCCAGACCCATAAGCTAGTATTTGATATTGGAACTTCATAAACCTCATGCCTTACAGGTACTTGAGACATTAATCAAACTACTACTTATGTTTTTCCAAACTCACAAGCTAGTATATTTTTTTTTTGAAAGGTCACAAGCTAGTATTTGATATTGGAACTTGCGTAAGCCTCATGCCTTACAAGTACTTGAGACATTAATCAAACTACTGTAGATCAATTTAATCAAAATTAACACTATACTATATGATAGGTATATGAAAACACATATTTAGTTATATTCATCTATTATAATAACTAGATGCAAAAACCTATGTGATGCGTAAGAATAAATAATTATTTTGTATTGTAATATAATGTATAATTTTTTTCTCTAAAATTTTTTGAAAGTAATTTGTTCTCTCTAAAAATTAAACAATTTCTATTTAGTTCGATTAAGTCTACTTCGGTTCTATTTGGTCCGATTAGGTCAATTTTGGTCCAATTTGGTCTACTCAGTCTAATTTGGTTCACTCAGTCAATTTTGATCCCCCGGTCCATTTTAGACTAAATGAGCATTAATTGATTCTTTTTGTAAGTTTTCTTTTCAATTTTAGCTCAAAAATTCATTTTTTTTTCTTAATTTTTGGGTTGAAAAATATGAAATTTTATTATATTTGGACTAAACTCTTTTGTTTTGATTAAAAAAATATACCAAGAAAATATTAAAATAGACATTAGAAATTAGAAATATGAGCCCTAAAAATGCAATATAAATGATAAATATTCAAAAGGCCCACTTCGGTCCAAATCGGTCTATTCAGTCCACATTGGCTTTACTCGGTCCACGTTGGTTCTCTTCTGTCCACTTCAGTCCTATTTGGTCTATTCTATGCACTTTAGTCCTATTCAATCCATTCTGCCTACTTTGGTTCTATTTGGTTCGTATTGGTCCTATTCGGTCCATTCTGTCTACTTTGCTCTACTTCAGTCCAATTTGTGCCATTCGGCCTACTTTGCTCCTATTTGGCTCATTTTATCCACTTTAGTTATATTCAGTCCACTCTCTCCAGTTCGGTCCTATTCAGTCCACATTGGTCCTATTCGATCCATTTCAATCTAGTTTGCCACTTCGGTTCTATTAGGTCCGATTTGGTCCTGTTCAGTCCATTCTGTCCACTTCAGTCCATTCATCCTTATTCGGTCCTATTCAGTGTACCTTGTTCCTATTCAGTCAATTTAGTCCACTTAATTTCATTTGGTCCAATTTGGTCCATTCAGATCACTCAATTTCATTTGGTCCATTTAGATCACTTTGGTTCATTTTGGTCCACTTTGACATGTTTTTGTGCACTTACATAATGGGAAGAGACATGTTTGAGTTAAAAGCACCTAATCTAAATCAATATTTATAAAAAAAAATATAAGTCTCAAACTCATAATATCTAAAATCTTAAGCATAGCATTTATTGTTACTACGTTTTTGTCAAGTCACATTAAAATAGCATTTCAGTTCACTTCGATATGGCTAAATTTAAATGAAAATATTTCTAAATATAAAGGCTCTGAGTACACAAATATAATCTTTAGGATAGTTATTCATTTGTTTTAACGTCGTTACTTTTAAATGAATTGCATGAGATTGACTATATATTTAAGCAAAATAAATAAATATATACATATATATATATATATGTATGAATATATGTATGTATAATTTTTATTTCAAATAAATTATTCAAATCATTTATTCTCTTCAAAGAGATTATCATGATAATCAAAATTTAAAAAAAAAAAAAAAAAAAAAAAAAAAATTTGGAGAGGAGTTTTGATATCATTTACAATACTAAGAGCTTGTTTGGGGTGAGCTATAAGGTTCAGTTTATTTGAGTTTTTTAATTTTTTTTTTGGGTACTATTTATGGGCTTTATTGCATTTTTTGGTAATATTCATAAGTATCATTGTACTATTTAGCTGGCTTTTAATCTTAATTTTTACACTTACAGTAAAAAATTTTCAATTTCAGCTAAATAAGCTATTTTCTAAATAGACCCTAAGATAGAACCAAAATGGATAGACAACGTAACAACAATAGCCTAATCACATTCACAAATGGCAAAGCTAGAACCGAAATCAAGAGCGACATCAATTGCAGTTGCTCCTTTTTGATAAGTGATCTGCTCCTACTATTGTTCTTCCAGACCCATAAGCTAGTATTTGATATTGGAACTTCATAAACCTCATGCCTTACAAGTACTTGAGACATTAATCAAACTACTACTTATGTTCTTCCAAACTCACAAGCTAGTATATTTTTTTTGTTGAAAGGTCACAAGCTAGTATTTGATATTGGAACTTGCGTAAGCCTCATGCCTTACAAGTACTTGAGACATTAATCAAACTACTGTAGATCAATTTAATCAAAATTAACACTATACTATATGATAGGTATATGAAAACACATATTTAGTTATATTCATCTATTATAATAACTAGATGCAAAAACCTATGTGATGCGTAAGAATAAATAATTATTTTGTATTGTAATATAATGTATAATTTTTTTCTCTAAAATTTTTTGAAAGTAATTTGTTCTCTCTAAAAATTAAACAATTTCTATTTAGTTCGATTAAGTCTACTTCGGTTCTATTTGGTCCGATTAGGTCAATTTTGGTCCAATTTGGTCTACTCAGTCTAATTTGGTTCACTCAGTCAATTTTGATCCCCCGGTCCATTTTAGACTAAATGAGCATTAATTGATTCTTTTTGTAAGTTTTCTTTTCAATTTTAGCTCAAAAATTCATTTTTTTTTTCTTAATTTTTGGGTTGAAAAATATGAAATTTTATTATATTTGGACTAAACTCTTTTGTTTTGAGTAAAAAAATATACCAAGAAAATATTAAAATAGACATTAGAAATTAGAAATATGAGCCCTAAAAATGCAATATAAATGATAAATATTCAAAAGGTCCACTTTGGTCCAAATCAGTCTATTCAGTCCACCTTGGCTTTACTCGGTCCACGTTGGTCCTCTTCTGTCCACTTCAGTCCTATTTGGTCTATTCTATGCACTTTAGTCCTATTCAATCCATTCTGCCTACTTTGGTTCTATTTGGTTCATATTGGTCCTATTCGGTCCATTCTGTCTACTTTGCTCTACTTCAGTCCAATTTGTGCCATTCGGCCTACTTTGCTCCTATTTGGCTCATTTTATCCCCTTTAGTTATATTCAGTCCACTCTCTCCAGTTCGGTCCTATTCAGTCTACATTGGTCCTATTCGATCCATTTCAATCTAGTTTACCACTTCGGTTCTATTAGGTCTGATTTGGTCCTGTTCAGTCCATTCTGTCCACTTCAGTCCATTCATCCTTATTCGGTCCTATTCAGTGTACCTTGTTCCTATTCAGTCAATTTAGTCCACTTAATTTCATTTGGTCCAATTTGGTCCATTCAGATCACTTAATTTCATTTGGTCCAATTTGGTCCATTTAGATCACTTTGGTTCATTTTGGTCCACTTTGACATGTTTTTGTGCACTTACATAATCGGAAGAGACATGTTTGAGTTAAAAGCACCTAATCTAAATCAATATTTTAAAAAAAAAATATAAGTCTCAAACTCATAATATCTAAAATCTTAAGTATAGCATTTATTGTTACTATGTTTTTGTCAAGTCACATTATCTAAGTCATGTTTTGTAATAAAATAACATTATATTCTTATATACTATATTTATAATGCAATATAATAACATCTATGAAACCAAAGAGAATAAAAAAAAAATAACAATTGAAAAATAAAAAACTTAATCACATCAACCCAAAGTAGAGTTCCAAATAATACAAAAATTCATCAATCGAAAGTAGAGATGCAAGAAAAATATAAAAAAATCTACCAAAAATGAAAAAAAAAAAAAAAAAAGAGAGAAAGAAAGAGAGAGAGAAATAACCTTTTTGTGTGGAAATGAGAGAGAGAGAGAGAGAGAGAGAGAGAGAGAGAGAGAGAGAGAGAGAGAGAGAGCTAACATTTTGTGTGTGAAAAAATTATGAATAGAATAGAAAAGAGAATTGTAAATTTATAGTAAGGGAAGGGGAATAAAAAAGCAAAAAAAAAATAAAGGAAGATAAATGGATAGAGGAAAAGTGATATTAAGGTATATAGTAGTGGGGAGATGAAAAGGTAAAAGGGAGGAGAAAATAAAAAGAAAGTATAAAAATAAGTTGGGAAATTAATAAGAAAAAAAAAAGAATTAAGAATAAAAGAGAGAATGTTGAAAATGGGTGGATGATGTTGTCATTGGTATGACTCAACAGGAGCATAGTAACTATAAATATTATGCTTCAGCTTTTAGATATATAGATATAGATATAGATTAAATTAATGAAATGATACTTTCTTCTTGCCAAAAAATATTACGCTTATATAACTAAATTAATTTGTAAGTACATTCACATGGTCTTAATTTATCCCTTCTAATAGATAATGCACTTAAATAGTACTTATTAACACCGTTAATCCAATATGGAGTCTCTAAGTTTTTCAAAATAGTAAATAAAAATTGTTGACAAAGTTAAAGGGAAAAAAATCAATTTTAATCAAAGAGAACCCACTAACCACTACTTAGGATCAATAGTGCTTGTGTTATTGTTACTCTTGAGCTACCACCCGTGGATTAATTAGAAAGAAATGGAGGGGCTCAGGGGTGTTCGGGGATGAGAGATACCGAATGAGAAAAAGATTCAAATTAATTGAAGTGTCAGTGTTCGGGGGTTGACAGATACCGAAAGAGAAAAAGATTCAAATTAATTGAAGTGTCACTAAAATTGGAGAGAGAGAAAGTGTGTGTTATTTTATTGAGCTCAGCTGAATAGCCTGAAAACTCTTAACAACTTATTAGAGTTTGATCAAATTAACCTCAAATATTAGCAAAAGTCCAATATAAATACATTTGCGTATGTATTGCACAATATGTTCAATTAACCAATTTGTTAACTCCCTCAAAAAAAAAAAAAAAAAAAAAAACCAATTTGTTAAGATTCATATAATTAATACGTATGTCTATACCATACAATTCATGAGCTTGCTCACTGTACTGCTTGATATGCATTTATGATATATTTTTTTCTTTCTTAATTTAATATGATTCATATCGTGTATTATATGATATTAATTAGTATATGTAATACTATATTGACGAAGTTATGTTTAAAGATCTTAAAATCATTGGATAATCCTTTCATTTTGGTGTACACATGAGAGAGAGAGAGAGAGAGAGAGAGAGATATTTAGTCAATTTAACAATAAGTGATATGCTGCTTTTTATTTATTTATTTATTTTATTTTTACGAACAAAATATAACCTTTCAAAAGTCGAAGTTAACAAAACAAATAACATGTTAGGAAGATTAATATCTTCATTTATTATATTTTTTATTTATTTTATGAGTAATCATGTTATCTCTACTGTTTCACTTAATTGAAGAGAGACTCATCTCTTATATTATCCCCAAGCTTAATGCACATTTTATATTCACCTCTTTCCCTTACTTTTCCAAAGAAATTTTTTTTGGCTACGTTCTTGGACATAAAAACTGATAGCCTATCACTTGACTTTGAGTGGTGATACTGTTGGACCTATCATTTATTTAAAAACTTACTAATAATAGAATAATAATAAACTTAGATTAGCAAAGAAAGAAACTGTCTTCACAATCCTCCACGTAACTTAGATTAGCGAACCAAATAGATAAAAAAAAAAGGTTTGGTATCCAAAACCAAACCAACCTTTTGTGAATTACTAGCATTACATATACTCAAAATTACGAAACAACAACAATAGTCAACATTTCATTGTTTTTCCATGCAAGATGGGTAAGGAGATAACCTAACAACAGGAAAGCTCATTAGGGCATGGTGTCTGCCAAATACCAATCACCAACCTTGCATCATACTTCTCACGCAACCCTTTTAGAAATATTCCAACTAGCTATATAAACCCTAAACATGGCCTTTGTTTCTACCATCAAAACCAAAGAGAATTCCTTGCTTTCCCATTTTAAAACCTAGTGAAATACTTCTTTTTCCATCATGGCATCTAGCAAGTGGTTCATCTTGGCTTTCTTTGTTGTTTTCAACATATTATCCAGCATTAACCTTAGCTTAGCAGCTCGCAATCTCTTACAAACCACTACACCTTCTATACCAACAGTGCCAGTGGTGCCTACTTTGCCTAAACCAACACCATTGCCGCCTTTGCCTACACTGCCATTGCCCACCACTCAGCCATCACTGCCAACTCCTGCACAGCGGCCTCCACTTCCCAACTTGCCCACCATCCCATCAATCCCACAGTTTAACTTGCCTCCACTTCCAAACATTCCCTCACTCCCAACTATT
Source organism: Quercus suber (assembly GCF_002906115.3). Classification (NCBI taxonomy): domain Eukaryota; kingdom Viridiplantae; phylum Streptophyta; class Magnoliopsida; order Fagales; family Fagaceae; genus Quercus; species Quercus suber. The sequence continues at coordinate 103,384 of NW_027069704.1, read as the reverse complement.
CCAACTACAATTCCTTCCATCCCATTCTTCTCACCACCACCATCTACTACCACTACTAGCCCTTGATCTATGTTCATCTCATGAAAACCAGTATACAGGACAGACACACTTTCAATAGCATGGAATAATTGGAGGCATTTATATACAGTTTAGTTTTCTATGGATATGTTATATTGTATGTTTATTTGAAATATTATTATTTATTGCTGTAAAAGTTACGTGTGTGAGCAGTTCTTGTATTGCTAGATTTCATTGTATTGAAATTACTTCTGTTTTATAGATATATTTCTATGTAATTTTACTGTCATTTACTCTGTCTTTCTTACTTCTTTATTCCTTTTTCCTTGGGCCATTTATATTGAAACTTATTCAAGCTTTAAGAAATACAAGTTAATTTGTAGCTAAAGACTGTGACTTACAGGGTTTGATCATCCAGTGATGATAGGAAAAATGATAATTAAAATGTTGGAAATGCTATTCTACAAGAGTACAAGAAATCATGGAATTGCTATTATATATATACAAGACTACAGGGAAATCAAATTATCATTTGCACATGTGGCATAATAAGATCAATTAAATAATTTAAGCAAGTCACACTATGAAATATGCCCGAGCACACGACATAACTATTAAATAAGTTCTGTAACTTGAAACATATGTGGATGATGATTTAAATTGCCGTATAAGGAAATGAAGGAATTTATCTTTAAACTGGTTTTAAAAAAATAAAAAAAAAATCTTGTTCTTTGTAAAAAGATAGCGTACGTGATCATAACAAACGACTTTTAAAATATAGGGCTTTCGGGGGCATTACAATAACTAAAGCCCCGGTTTAGAATACATTGAATATGTTCTTAATTCTTAAGAGAATGTTTGGAATGAAATGAAAATGCACAAAACTACCTTATCTCCAAACTCCAGAAGTCCGAAGACCTTTTTTTTTTGTTGTGGGTTTGTTTTGGGAGGGCGGTTTGTGGTGGGAACCTATAGAAACTGAGAATGCCTTTCAAACTAGTGGTGTTTATCTGGAGAACTTGCAGCAATGCATTTCATAGGAATATACTCTCTTAAGGTCTGCGAAATGAAAAGGAGACACCAGACCATTTGTTTCAGCAATGTGGCTAGAGCACGGTTTGATTGTAACATTGAGGACAGAGTATATCATACTAGGATCTATCAAAAGTTGGTTTTTTTTTTTTTTTTTTTGCTTGGAACTTACATGGACACTTTAAAACCCTTGTAACATTGAGGACAGAGTATATCATACTAGGATCTATCAAAAGTTGGTTTTTTTTTTTTTTTTTTTGCTTGGAACTTACATGGACACTTTAAAACCCCTAGTGTGTCCATGTCGAACACACCAATGACATTTCTGCATTTCTGTCTTCATTATGTTGGACATAAAAAATCTATTGAAAATTTTATCTTTGACTTTAGATATGATTAAAGGCCCATTAATTAAGCACAACTTTTTATAAGGCTGTAGAGGCAGAAACTCAAAGGGAGTTTAGAGAGAAAACCCTAGCCTCTACCTGTTGAGCCTATGAGTTCCAAAAGAGAATAAGGAGACATTAATTTTGTGACTTTTGTACATCAAGGATTTTGTACCAAGTATCGTCTCTGGCACCATATTGAAGATCATTGAGGTGTTCCAAGTGAAGTTGCTGCAAAGTTAACCTACAACAATTAAGTATTGTTGTGGTGCTAGACACAAATTGAATTTCCGTGCATCAAAGAGATCCACGAAGTAGAAGAGTCCAACTGGATTGGAGCTACACCTGGGTAGTGTCAGTAAGTTTTAGTATAGGTAGAAACTTTGGGGTCATGTATATGCCTCATTGTTGTAAATTCCATTATATTATAGTGAATTTTCAAGTTGGTGGTGACCTTCAAACCATTTGTTGGTTTTTTCTAGCAAGGGTTTTCCATCATGACTTGTTCGCTTATTTTCAAATTTATTTATCATTGCATTTAATTTTGGTGATATGGATGTACCCATCACATATAAAATTGGATCATTGCATAATTTGAATAATTAATTAACTTGAGTAATTGATTAAAATAATTTGGGGTCTAAATTTCCCAACACATTATTTTGGGCTAAAGACCCAAAAGAAATCCCAACAAGCTCAAAGTTAAGCCCAACTTGTAGCCTGGATCCGCCCAACTAACAACCCAAACCAGCTCAGTCTGACTTGACTATTCGGTTGATAGTGGGTCCATGACCCATTCACTTGATTTAATTGGGTCGAGTGTCAAATCAACTCCAAACCTGATCTGAGCCGGCTTATGGACAATCCTATTCTCTATTAGGTTGTGCTTTCAAAGATATATTTTTGGCTTAGTTCTTGGTTTCATAAATTGATAGACTACCACTTGACATTGATCGGTGATATTCATGGATGGAACTTGATAAATTTAGCTTAAGGAGCCAACCGCCAAGGCATGAACCAAAGAATTTTAGAATCCAAGAATGAAAAATATGCTAAAATTAAAAACTAAATATACTATGAAAAATAAAACTAGCATCCATTCTTAATACATTTTAGAGGTCAAAATTTGGATATAAACTTGGTTGTAGCTTTAGGTTACAAGTTTACTCAATAAATATATATATATACATATATATATATATATATATATTATTGGATATGAATTTTGACAAATTCACCATTAGATCACATTTCTTCTTAAATCCTCCATACTTGCAAAATTTTCAGAATATAAAATATCAATAGTTATGTCATCAATTAATTGTTTAAATTTCAAATTTTTGTAGTTTAAAATTAAACATAAAAAAAATAATTTTATGAATCATATGGCAAATAATATCTAATTGATACAAAATTTGATATGTTTGTTAAGAGTGTAAAGAGCATGAAATTCAATGGTTAGATTTTCAAAATATACAGTAATGTTAAGTTTTTAAAAAAGGAATTTGTAGTCTTATGCTACAACCAAGTTTATAACCAAATTTTGTTCCATTTTTAATCAATTATTTATTAAAACAGAATTTAACATTATTTTGAATCCTGAAAATAATCTGTTTGTTTTTAGACCTCTTAAAACACAACTGAATTAACCTAGTTAATTAGCCAAGTTATTACTTTGTCCAAATTCCAGATCTAGGTTAACACAATCATATAATCATATCAATGTAAAGTGCGGAATATAAAGAACACAAAAATATGATGACCTAGGAAAACCAAACAGGTAAAAACCTGAGGAGGATTTAACCTAACTATCCTCAAGGTAAACCTGAATCCACTATGAAAGAATCGAAATTTTACAATAGCGACTTAGATTACTAACATCCTATTGCTACCTACCAGTAGAAAACTTACTGATATGACCACATGCAAGCTCCGAGATCACGAACTTCTTCTTTCTTGGATTCTCCAGCAAATACAAGCACATCCGCTTATGTATCTTTAAGTTCTCATGGCAACAACTGAATGATCATCAAGTTCTTGAAGAAATCTCCTTCTTGATAATCCTAAGCTTGTGTAAAGGAAAGCTCCTCTTAGATCTCACAAGAGATTCACACAAACAACAATATGAGCAACCTCTAAAACGTGGCTAGGGTTTGCCTTATATACCTAGGGCAAAATATAAAACCCTAAACGTTTTAAATAGGCTAGGGTTGAGTTGGAATTCTGCAGAAAAAAAAAAATTCTGCCTGATATTCGATCGATCGAGTCTAAGCTTCGATTGATCAAACCAGGCTGAAAGTCACTAATACTTTCTGTAGCCACTCGATTCCAACTTTACATAAATGCACACATTTTGAGCAAGCCTAAATAAGACTAACAACTGTTTTGATCATGGTTTGCTAATATTACACATTAGAGTTCTAAATACATTAGTTCCTAAGTTTTTAGAACCTAACAAACTCCCCCTTTGGCAATCCGTGACAAAACACACTAAATGCTCAAAGTTTACAAAAAAAAAAAAACCCTTTACAACAAATTCAATCCTAACTACTATCCATCAGTTGTAAGTGTAGACAGCAGCTCAATTGAATCAATCTGTATATTTCCTGAAACACTAAACAAAACGCATAAACGCATGTGTGGAAAAAATACAAGTAAACAGAATAAATTCTTGATTTCACACAACACAAAATAAAGACATATACCAATGAATAACTCATAAATATAAATCAATAAGCAATGAAACAAGAAACATGTAAAAAAATAAATATATCTCCTCCTAACATGAATAGCCCAACAAGAATGTAACAAGATCCAAAAAGGTAAATACAATGTGAAGCACCTAGATACAATCTAATCAATTTCACAAGCTCCAACAAAAAACTCTTCCCCTGAAATCAAAAACCTCTACAACCTCTACAAAAGACCATATGTACTCTCACTTTTTGTGACGGAATGCCAAAGGGCACTCAAAATCCATCATCAAAAGGAGGTGGCGGCGGTAAGGATCGTTGAAACTGTGCCAATGCTACTTGCAAGGCACGGATCTCATCGAGCACCAAAATCTGTCCATGAGTCGCCTGAATAGTCAAGACATGATCCAACGTACGTCGAATGTCTGAATCATCCAAAGTAGTCTGTGGAGGAACATCAACAACAGCAGTAGCACCAAACGCCTCAGCCGAAGCATCACCTATAGAACAGGGAGGAGGGGGTATAGCACCAAAAGGCTCAACATGAGGAGCTCTCATATGAGCAGCCCTCTGTCTAAGGAAGGTGTCACCTATGGGAGCTATGAAATGTATGGGCTCGGAAGAGGGGAAACCATCTAAACCTAAAAACATCAAAATCTTGTGAATGAAAATAAGATGAGCAAGAGCATGAGCGATAGAAGAACTCCTATATACTTCGTTCAAAGAACGCAGAAACAAGTGAGGAAAAAAAATAGAAGCATCCGTAACAAGAGAAAACAAAAATGCACATCGCTCCAAAGGAATGGTGTGCAGATGAGAGATAGGCCACAACGAATGACACGCTATCCGAAAGAAAAGATAGTGTAACTTAGAAAGCTCAGTAGACATGATCCGAGGATCAGAACCCCACTGGATAGAAGACCCAGTAATGTAAGACATGATGTCATCCAAGGGAGGAGACTCATAGGGATAGACAGGATGCTGGACCAACGATACCCCAAGAGCATCAGCCACCACTCTAGGAGTAATGGTGAACTCAACGCCTCGTATCCAACTCTTTACCAAAGTGTTGGAATCATAGATGCGGATAGAGATGTTCGAGTAGAACTCTCTAATCAGGGTAGCTAGTGGTGGAAGACCAATATCCAACAATGGTAACCAGGCCCTACGTTTTAAATTAGCCCTAATGGCCGAATCTAGCTCATCTAATAACACTTTCAACTCAGCCCATATCTTTCTCCTAAGGTTTAGGGTATCAAAGATCTCTTGGTTTTTCTCACCCAGAAACTTTTCACGATCAAAAGAGGGAGGAGAAGGTAAAGGGGCAGACCTATGAGCTCTAGTCTTCGTAGGCATGGTGCTAGGGTAAGGACAAGACACAAGGACAAAGCAAAAAAGATTAAAGAAAAACTAAGGGCAGACTGCAAGTTAGCACAAAATAGTATAGAAATATCAATCTATATGATGCATGAACAGATAAATGTCATGATGCATGCTCTAACGCAGTGATAACAAGTTCAATTTAAGTTTAAATTCACAAAATTGGCTTGAGCATAGAGTTTCTAACAAAAAACTCCAAAATTTGAAAAACCACTTGTTCAGTTTGTACCAAATTGACCAATTAATCATCACACAAGATAGAATACAGATTATAATGATCAATTTCATCAATCCAACAAGCTAATTTCATCAATTAGACTCAATTTGAGCAAAAACCCCAATTCGGGTTAATACAAGCCCTAGAAATTTCAATTTCTCACAATTCATCAAATTGATCAAATTAAACCATCAAGATCAAGTATATAACATCCTAGAACAAAAACCCATTGATCAAGTTTAGAAAATTTGGCTTGAAACATCAAAAACCCCAAATTTGAATAGGTCTGAAAATCCCAAAATAATGCATGAATTTATGCATGAAAACATGAAAATAAATGCAAAAGGAAGGGTAAAATGGACTTACCGGCTTAGAGAGAGGAAAACCTTGCAAAATTTTTGGAGGAAAACGACAAAAATTTGATGTGGAGCCTAGTCCGAATCGGAGAGAGAGAGAGAGAGAGAGAGAGACTCTCTCTCTCTCTCTCTCTCTCTCTCTCTCTCTCTCTAGTTTGAAAACTTTTGAAAAGTGAGGTTTGAATAAGTCAAGATCTGATTTTTAAAAACCTTATTCACGATTTTTGATTGATCAAAATTTTAGGTTCAATTGATCGAAACAGACGGAAGCTCACTTCAATTTTTAATCGCAATTTCGATTGATCGAAAAACAGCCTCGATCGATCGAAATTCTGGAAAAAACACATTTTTGAAAAACTCAACAAAATTTAAGCATAAACTCCTCAAAGCATTGAATTTTATGAGTAAAATTCATGAGTATGAGATGAAATGCTTTTCAAAAACACAAGTTTTAAACCCAGTTTTCCCAAAATTAAGATTTTCATACATTTTTTCTTTGAATTCTCTAGCATTAAATATTTTTTGCATAAAAACTCAAGGTATTTTCAAACTTGGTTAGTCAAACTAAAAACACACACAGTAACATGTACAAAGTTTAGCAAAGAGTAACTTGTGTAGTGTGTGCAACTAGCAAAAATTTGAAATACATGTGAGGTGGTATGTGAATAGAAACTAAACACAAAGTCTACAAAATTCATCACATAGAATTTGAAAGAGATTATCACTTAAAGAATTACATCATATAACTCTCACATCTCCTAGAATAAAAGCTTGCAATCATATAAGTTTCTTGATTTTGCCTTATATTGTACATGTCAATTTTAGTTGTTCAGAAACTTATTAAAATAGTCGGGATAATGTACACATCAATTTTATTTATTTGATTTAGCTTTAAGTCCAATAATGTACACACTAATTTTAAGCAATTAAGCTGAGGCTACACCTTATGTTTTTTTTGTGCATATGCACTAAGGTGTTCATGAGTGGCTAGGAAATAGTGGTGAGATGGTTATTTATGTCTTTCTCAAAAGGTTCAAGTCCGACAGTCAAAGACATGTGACTTCAAGATCAAGACAAAGTGATCAAAAACCATAAACATCTTTCCCACACAACATGCACTAGAAAACTTCAACTAGTAAAGTGTAATAAATAAGCTCATCAAAGTTAAACAAGGTACAAAAGACATGTTATGTGAAAATAAATTGATCAACCTTGTTTTCAAAACTAAGAAAATAAACACAAAACATAATTTGCTTCCCTTTCCCTTTATTTATTTATTTCGAAAAGAAGAAACAAACAACAGTCCTAGAATGAAATGCATGAATGTTATGCAATGTAAATCCTAGAAATAAAAAGAAAAACAAAAACCAAAGAACCATGGTCATAAAAGGTAGAGCAAAGAAGCATAAGGACCATGTCAGAAAGACTTAATTAGATCAAGTCATTTGCATCCAAAACCTTTTAGGCGCACCTCGAGCATTGGAGTTCTTATTCACATTAGAGTGATTTCCAACTTCAAGATTGGAATAAAGGTTGAGAGTTTTTACCAATTCACCAATAAGTGCCATAGGATCTTGTGCTTGAGGCACATACACTTTTAGTTTGTTTGTTCTCTTAGCAGCATGCAACTTGTAACAGTTTGGACGAATATGCCCAGACTTTCCACAAAAATGACAAACCCAAGCAGGCTTACCATGCAACTTGTCCTTAGAAATGGTAGACTCCTTAGGTTTAGATTCTTTCAAATCAACCCTAATCTTCCTAGGAGGTGTAACTTCTACAGGTTTAGCAGTCTCACTTACAACCTCACTCATAGGGGGTTTAGAGGAAGAAGAAGGAACAAAGTTTGTGGAATTGGGTGTAGACATAGAGATGCTTTCTACAAAACCTAATCCTGATTTGTCAGAAGGAGACTTTTGAACACTTAACATATGGACATAGAGATGCTTTCTACAAAACCTAATCCTAATTTGTCAGAAGGAGACTTTTGAACACTTAACATATGATCAAGTTTAGAACTAGCAGATCTAGCAACAGATAAATCAAGTTCCAAAGATTTAACTTTATCAAGCAAAAGCATATTCTCAGTTTTCACATTGTTCACAAGTTCATTAGCATCAAACAATTTCACAAGCAAAATTTTCTTATCAAGCTCAAGAGAAGCAATTTTCTTTAAGCCTAATTCAACATTCATGGCATCCTTTGCAGCAACTTTGCAAAATTTATTGTAGGCTTCTTGAAGATTTGCATTCTCAGAGAGTTCCCCATCAGAAGGGTTCTCTTCAACAGACACATTTTCATTGACTACAGCAGTAGCAGTGAAAGCAATGAAGTTTATATTTTCGTCACACCCAGACTCATCATCAGAAACTTCATTATCACTAAGGGTTATAGCCGTAGCTTTACCCTTAGACCTCAAGTATGTAGGACATTTAGATTTCATGTGACCATACCCTTGACATCCAAAACATTGAGGACTCATAAAATTATTAGAAGATTGACCAACATTTTCTCTAGATTTTTCATTGTTGTTAACTTTAGTGGGATCATTCTTTCTAAAGTTTCTAGGTTCAGCAATGTTCGTACCTCTTGCCCTTCTGTTACTATTCCGAAAAAAGTTTCTAAAATTTTTGGCAAGATAAGCAATCTCTGTAGCAGAGAGCTCATTATCAAATCCACCAATCTCAACATCATCAACTGACTTAAGTGCGATAGATTTGAATTTGCTAGTTTTGGGTAGGTCTAACTCATAGGACTGAAGAGATTCTACAAATTCATCAACAGGGATGGAGTCCACATCCTTACTTTCAGTGATTACAGTCACTTTGGGTCTAAAATCTTCAGTTAAAGATATAAGAATCTTCCTAACAATTTTAGATTGATCATAGATTTCACCCAGATTGTATGCAAAATTAACAATGTCATTAAGTTTAGCATAAAATTCATCAAAGGATTCATCATCAAACATCCTAATGCTCTTAAATTTAGAAGTTAATTGCTGCAACTTATTAATTTTAACTGCCTTTGTGCCTTCATGCACAGTTTGGAGGATATTCGAAGCAGTGTGAGCAACCTCAACATTAGAGATTTTCTTAAATTCTTCCATAAAAACAGTGTTAAAGATAGCATTCATAGTTTTGCTATTGAACGCAATTGCTTCTTTTTGAGAAGTTGCCACTCACTCATAAGAGTAGTAGGCTTCTCCTATCCGTACTCAATGGAGTTCCAGACTCTCTCATCAATAGATTTTAAGAATGCTTTTATCCTTACTTTTTAATAAGCATAATTATTCCCATCAAAGTGAGGAGGAACAATTAGAGAGTGTCCGTGTTCCATGACAATAGGGGTCAAGGATCAGCTCAAAGATCAAAATATCTACAACAAGAGAGCTACCTATTCTAATACCACTTGTTTGTTTTGAGACCCCTTAAAACACAACTGAATTAATCTGGTTAATTAGCCAAGTTATTATGTAGTCCAAATTTCAGATCTAGGTTAACACATCATATAATCATATCAATATAAAGTGCGGAATATAAAGAACACAAAGATATGATGACCTAGGAAAACCAAACCGGTAAAAAACCTGGGGAGGATTTGACCTAACTATTCTCAAGGTAAACCTAAATCCACTATGAAAGAATAGAAGTTTTACAATAGGGACTTAGACCACTAACATCTTATTGCTATCCATCAGTAGAAAACCTACTGACACGACCACGTGTAAGCTCTAAGACCACGGACTCTTTCTTTCTTAGATTCTCCAGCAAATACAAGCACACTCGCTTGTGTATCTTTAAGTTCTCATAGTAGCAACTGAGTGATCATCAAGTTCTAAAAGAAATCTCCTTCTTGATAATCCTAAGCTTGTGTGAAGGAAAGCTCTTATCAGATCTCACAAGAGATTCACACAAATAACAATATGAGCAACCTCTAAAACGTGGCTAGGGTTTGCCTTATATACCTAGGGTAAAACATAAAATCCTAAACGTTTTAAATAGGCTAGGGCTAAGTTGGAATTCTGCAAAAAAAAAAACATTCTGCTTGATATTCGATTGATTGAGTCTAAGTTTTGATTGACCGAGCTAGGCCGAAAGTCACTAATACTTTCTGCAGCCACTTAATTCCAACTTTACATAAACGCACACACTTTGAGCAAGTCTAAACAAGACTAACAATTTTTTTGATCATGGTTTGCCAATATTACACATTAGAGTTCTGAATACATTAGTTCCTAAGTTTTTAGAACCTAACATAATCTATGACTGATTTTGTATTAAATTTGCAGAAATTTTCTTTTCAATGTACACAGCCTAATATTCTTTTAGAATACCATATTCATTTTTATTGTGAAGCCTAATTTTAACAATTTACATTATTGAAAATGCTCATGTTGTAATTGCAGTAAAAATAGAATAGAAAATACAAACAACAATCACTCTATATACGATATTGGCAGGTTGTTGATATCAATTCCCGTCAAGAATTAGACGCAATTAAGAAAGAAATGATGATGAATGAAAAAAAAAAATGCATGTTTTGGAAAATGTGTGTACACAAACTGGTAAAAAAAAATTTTAACATGTAGAAACAAAAAGAGTAATCATACTTAAAGAATAATCTTTGTCTCTTAAATATTTTGTTGATTTGGAAAATATTTTCTCTCTAAAGGATTTTGCTAACACAAAAAGACAGAAAAAAAACCTTAAAAATCAAAATTTTAAAAATGTCGTCATTTGTTGAATAAATTGAAGTAAATAATAATAATAATAAGTTTTACCACTATTCTAACAAAAGAGTAACGTCAGAGATATAAATTATTTTACAAAAAAATTTACAAACTGCTGATATGGTAAGTGATTATTGATAAATGAAAAAGTGATGTTAATGGTCTAGATGAAAAGTAGTAAGAAGTTGACCACAACATCAGTTTGTAAAAATGTTGTAAAATAGTTTATGTCTGTAGTATTACTCTTCTAACACTACTTTCTTCCTGACTGTGATGAGATTCTGATATTATTAAACAATTAAGTATATTGGTTTGATTGGTGAGTTTACAAAGAAGCCTTGGCTTCACAACGCCCACGTAACTCAGATTAATTAGCTAACCAAACAGACAGCAAAAAGAGTTTAGTATTCTGTCAAAAAAACAAAAGGTTTGGTGTCCAAAACCAAACCAAACCTTTGTGAATTACTAGCATTAATTAAACTCAAAAGTACTAAACCACAACAATAGTCAACATTTTTCATTGATTTTCCATGCAAGATGGGCAAGGAGATGGCCTAACAACAGGAAAGCTTGTAAGGGCAAAGTATGCCAAAATAGTGAAAATACCAATCACCAACCTTGCATCATACACAACCCTTTAGACATATTCCATCTTGCTATATAAACCCCGAGCATGGTCATTGTTTCTATCATCAAAACCAAAGAGAATTCCTTGCTTTCCCAATTTCAAAACATTGTAAAACATTTATTTTTCTATCATGGCATCTAACAAGTTTTTCATCTTGGCTTTCTTTGTGGTTTTCAACGTATTATCAAGCATCAATCTCAGCTTAGCAGCTCGCAATCTCTTACAAACCACTACACCCTCTATACCAACCGTGCCAGTGGTGCCTACTTTGCCTAAACCAACACCATTGCCACCTTTGCCTACACTACCATTGCCAACCACTATTCCATCACTGCCCAACTTGCCCACCATCCCATCAATCCCACAGTTTAACTTTCCTCAAATTCCAAACATTCCCTCACTCCCAACTATTCCGACTACAATTCCTTCCATCCCATTCTTCTCACCACCACCATCTGCTACCAGTACTACTAAGCCTTGAATTATGTTTTATCTCATGCCAACCAGTATACAGAACAGACACATTCAATGGCATGGAATTATTGGGGGAGCTTATTTTCTGTTTAGTTTTCTATGGATAATTTCTGTTGTATGTTTATCTAAATTATTGTTATTTATTGCTTTAAAAGTTGTGTGAGCTGTGTCAGTTCTTGTATTGCTAGATTTCATTGTATGGAAATTACTTGGTGTTTTTATAGATATATTTCTATGTAATTTTACTTTCATTTACTCTGTCTCTCTTACTTATTATTTTTTTTCCTTTTTCCTTGGGCCATTTACGTTGAAGCGCTCATCTAAGTTTTAAGAAATACATTTTTGTACCTAAAGACTTCAACATTTTTGTACCTAAAATTACAGTAAAAATAATGGAATTGCTATTTATTTACGTTGAAGCGCTCATCTAAGTTTTAAGAAATACATTTTTGTACCTAAAGACTTCAACATTTTTGTACCTAAAATTACAGTAAAAATAATGGAATTGCTATTCTACAATACTAAAAGAAATCAAAACGACTATTGGCAATGGCACATACCTAATAACAAACACTACTAAATTATTGAAGTCACGTGATGATTTTGATATAAGTCATATAATTAGAAGAGCACGTTTTGATAATAATTTATATAGTCACATGATGCATTGAAAGAAAAAAGAGAGTCAAGAATTTCAATTTGGAGGGCTGACTTAAGATGTTGATCATACACCAATTAAAAAAAACACATACATACAGTAACAATTATTTTTAACGATAATTTGTCATCTTTATAAAGGTTCATGAATAAAAATGTATAATATTTAATTTGCTATAGATATGTAAAAAAAATCACAATTATTTTGTTGTCTTTTTTATTATTTATTATTTTAATCTTTCTTTTTTTTCAAATTCTATCATTGTAAAATTAAATTAAACTCCTATGTTTTGCTATTTCTTTAAGTATTATAATGAATTTGATATCTTGAGTTTTAGAATCAAACATTTAAAAACATTTGAAAAAGCGTACCAAAGAAAAATATATTTACAATTCCATATATTATACAATTGTGTAAATCCAACTTATTACTTATAACTCATAGCAATGATAGAAACTTCTATTAGATCCAATCAAGTCCTCAGTTACCAATGATTAGAAGTTAAAACGAATAAAAGAAATTTTTTTATATATTAAAAAATCGCTCATTAGATTTAATCAAGAATAACTAATTCACTAGACAAGATAGGAAAAAGCTAAAAAGGAGAAATACTATTCTAGCATTATTCTTATTATTTTTTTTTTCTGAAAACTATATTTTAATGAATAATAAACTTTTTTTTTTTTTTGAGGGAGCCATTTGACAATATACCTTTGATATCATTTTTTATTATTATTATCTACTAATAACAATTTACCACCTTGATAGGTATGAAATTATTTGTAAGATGTATTAATTTTTTTGGAACCATTGGGCTAATCAATTGTTTTGTCTTCGTGCTTGTCACCTTGGTACTAAATTGACTTCAATAAAAGTCTAGGGGGATATAAGGGTCACTATATCAAAGTTCAAGGGGTGTTGGATTTTTCCCTTGAACCATACATCATGACTATTAGATAAGTCATGTTACTCTAAGCACACATGAATAAACATTTGACTAGCTTCATAAGAGAATGAAGGAATTTTCCTCCAAACAAGTTTGAAGAACAATTACCTTCTTTATAAAAAGAAAAGCGTATGTGATCACATAAGTTAGGTCCACCAAATTCGGCTTCGATCCAGTTGGGTATGGGCTAAATGAAGTTCGGGTTGGAAACTTATCAAATTAAAACAAGTTGTAAAAGTAAAATAAGGTAGGTCCACCAAATTTGGCTTCGATCCAATTGGGTATGGGCTAAATGAAGTTCGGGTTGGAAACTTATCAAATTAAAACAAGTTGTAAAAGTTATGACACTTTAACATTTACGCAACCACTGCACACTTTTGGTACGATAGTCACTCTACAAGTATAAGTATTTGTGGGGTGTGAGGGGTAAAGGTCGAGGTTCAAGTCTCCAGGAGAGAGTTTCACATACATATACACTTAGATTAGACTAGAGTAGGATTTCTATTTTGTAAAAAAAAAAAAAAACACATTTACGCAGATTTTGATGGGTCAAATCAACCAAAATGACCCCAAAAAATTTTTCACATACAAAAAAAAAAAATAATAAGTGAAAAATAAAACGCAATTTTTTTTTGTCTCTCTTTTAATACAAAAAAGAGAACAAAGAAAAAAAAAAAAAGAGTTTGGCAATAAATTCTTAAGTTTTCAATCCAAAGATTTCCAATTTAATAATTTCATAAAATAATGAACAAAAAATCATATTCCATTACCAAATATAAACCTCAGGTGCACCTATTGTAATATGTGAAATATGGTTAACAGAGTAGTAACAAGCATTTTAAATTTTATCCAGAAATACATAAATTAATTAAAAATTTACAAGTGAATGAGAAATATATATAGATAATGAAAAATAAATACCTACAATGTATATATATATATAAATGATGAGATGGCATATTGGGAGTGCGTTTTGTTACCCCAAGCCTTTTTTTGGTTGTGGATTGAAGTATGCATGTGAGACACTTCCAAAATGGTTTAGTTAAAATGGTTTTTATTTTTATTTTTATTTAAGTCTTGTATTTTTTTTTAATCTTTTCCCTTTTTATTTTCCCGTAGATTTTCTTATTAATAATTTAATACGGAGGTGGCTGTGGTCTATTAGAGTTTAAATTAGGAGTAATATAGTTTAACTGAAATTGTATATTATGTTATAAATTATAATACCAAAAAGTCGATCAACACAAACAAATAATAGAAACTAGAAAAGCAAAACACACTACGTTCCTCGATCATTGAAAAAATTAGGTTCTTCCATTGTTCACTTCAAACTGGAAATTTGAAATTAAATTCCAAGGTCGGTTAAGTATTAAATAAATTTTTTCTTCTTTTTTAATTTTTTTTCCTCTCTATTATGACTCAAAGCAAAAGTCTGTCGCTTTTTGTAGCAGTTCCGTCGGTTTTCTGTGACAACAGTTTGGAGAAGCGGACCGGAGAAAGCAATGGTAATATTCTCTATTATCATATTTTCTTTTGCATCTGCTTCTGATTCTGATACCTTTGTATTGTTAAAAGATTTGCTGCTTATGCATGATGTGATTTATGTAATTTCAGTTAAAACTCTTTTTTTAATCACCCAAAAATAATGATAACTATTACACCTCACATGGGATGGTAATTACAAATCGGATAAATCTTTATTTATTTATTTTTTGGGCTTTGTGCATGTGATGAGGTTTTCTTTTTTCTTTTTTTCTTTTTTTTTTGGTATGGTGTCATAAATTATTATTATTTTTTTGGATGAGTTTTTTTTGAAGATATGAAATAGTATTGTTCAAAAAAAAAAAAAAAGATATGAATTAATAGGAGAATGTCTTATTTTGTAGGCATTTTAAGTGGAGTTAGAAATATATTTATACTGGGTTGTTCTCAAGTTTTTTCCCTGTTAAACCTAGATTTAGGTGGATTTTTGAATCACATAAAAATCCAATCCAAAAAGAGAAGCCCTCTTATAGATATAAAAGATAGTGTATGATGCATTTTTGTAATTAAAAAATTGATATAGCTTGAATAAGTTGTAAAGATAACTTAAGCTAAAGTTACTCGATATCTGGGGAGAGAAGATTTGAATCTTGATTATCTTTGTTGAAAACATCATGATCAAATAGTGCCAGAAGAGCTATAAGGCTCTTAGCAAACTTAGGATAAATAGGATAAAGTTATGAAGGGTACTTCTTTCTCTCTTTCGTTTATTTTTGGACAAAATTGGCTTCTGCCATTTTCTCCCAAACTAAGCAGCGTTTTACCCATTTTCTCAAATTAATTAGGGGAATGCCCCTCTTTTGAAACTTGATTTAAGATAAATCGAGTTAAGCCTTATAGCGGTGTTTTTAAGAGCCTATAATGACGTTTTAAAGACCTATAGTAGCGTTTTATAACTCGACCTTTATGAAATCGAGTTATAGGTGTAAAAAAAATAAATAAATAAAAAATTGCCTATAACTCGATTTTATGGAGGCCAAGTTACAAAACACCACTATAGGTCCTTAAAACGTCGCTAGAGGCTTCTTAAAAACGCCGCTATAGGGCTCTAGATTTTTTTTTTTTTTTTTTTGTAACTTGATTTATCATAAATCGAGTTACAAATGAGGAGCATTTTCCTAATTAGTTTAGAAAATAGGGCAAAATGTTGCTTAGTTTGGGAGAAAAGGGTAGAAGCCAATTTTGTCCTTTACTTTTTATAGTTTGAGAAAACTTGATTAAGTTATTATACTTCTATATATACAAAATCTTCTTATACATTGCATGAATTTACGACTAGTTTGAATTTAATTCATAAGGAAACTAATATATATGTATTGTATTTAAGTTTTACAAATTTTTTAAAAAATTAATAATTTTTATTATTTTGAAAAATTACCTAAACATCAACAATTTCGTTGAGGTTACGGAGAAATTGCCATTGAATTTCATGGTAGGTTTCCTATTTTTTTTCTTATGAAAATAGTCAAAATATATAGGCTACGTTTGTTGAGGTCAGCGGAGATTTCCATTTTATATGTTGGTTGTCTTTGTGAATCAAACGTGCCAAATAAATAAATGAAACTTATAGTACTAGTTGGAAAGGATAAGGACGACTACTTTTCTACATATCAATTTAATATTAATTTTCTATTAGCTCGTGTATGATTCTTGCACTAACTTAACAAACTCTATTTGTTATCTTACATAACTTCTTGCATATGTGTGTGTGTGTATATATATATATATATATTTCTTTGGCAAATATATCTTTATATATTAAATTTGAGCAAAATCAGAAATTCAATCCTTATTATTATTATTTTTTTAGAAAGAATCCTTGTTCTTATTAGAAAATAAATGTTCAAAATATAAATCACTTGGAGAAATTTAAATATCTTCAGGTTTTGTAGAATCATTAGAAAGAAGGATTAGTAATAACAAAAAAGTCATTAAACCAAGATGTTCATTAATGTTCTCTTGTTGTGCTAAAAAATCAATTAAGTTCACTCATAATTAAAGAAAATCCTCAAAGCTTAAGAAAAAAAAAATCTTTTTTTAATATTCACTTGTAAAGATGAATTGAGTCTTAATAACATTTTTTTTTAAAAGATCCAAAATAATTTTTGAAGTCATAACTTTGTGCTTTGAGGCAATTAAAAAAAAAAAAAAGCTAAAATGCAAAACTGACTTTCTTTTCTTAAGATTTCATTTTAATTTTTCAACTTTACTTTCGTTCATTTCAATCCTTTAAGTTTCAAGTTTATTCAATTAAAGCTTTTCCATCCATTTTTGTTATATGTTGTGGTTAATTTTTCAATTTTTTAGATTTATCTTCAAAAATTTTTAATTAAAAAAACTCAATTAATGATTGAAATATATTTTTCAGTTTTTTTTGTTTTCAAAAAAATCTTAACAAAAGTTTGACGGAAGGCTTTAATTAAATAAATTGAATAATCTGAAACTTAGAGAATTGAAATGAACGAAAATAAAGTTAGGGAACCGTAATGAAATCATAAAAAACTTAAAGTGTTGGTTTTACATTTTAGCCTAAAAAAAATTTGTTTCACATAAAAGTTATATATGTATTTATATAAAGCTAAGAAAAAAAAAAACTTATATAAATGATAGCTGCTAGTGTTACAAGACTTTGACCGAATACTTTGCAAAAAATACATGTCATGAGGAGAAGCTTTCTGAATTTGCCTTCTTATAAAAAAGAAGAAACAGAATGATATAAGAGTTCTTTTACAGAAACACTTATAAGTTTATCCTTTAACCTGTAGTCCCTAGATTCACACAAAAAAGATACGTATGGATAAAAGCCAAGCAAGCAAGCAAACAATAAAAGCCTAAAAAGTCTAAACCTCCATATGGATCATATCATTATCATTGTTGTTGTTGTTTCAGCCTCCGAAAGTTGTGGGTTCTGCCTCCGCCATAGTTATCTGATTATCGCTTTGTTTGGAAACAGAAAAAAGCATAAGGATAAAGTTTCATCAACTGGGTACGTATGACCTCGTTTAACTTTCTTTCTTCTCAATCTTAGTCTCATATTATTCGTTCTCATAATATTACACACTGTTGTGTCACATTTTATGTATATATAATATATGTTTTTTCTCAATCTTAGTCTCATATTATTCGTTCTCATAATATTACACACTGTTGTGTCACATTTTATGTATATATAATATATGTTTTTGGGCTGTATATGTGTGTGTGAAGATTGATATTGGAAGGTTTATTGTGCAGTGATAAAGCGCTTGGGAGTAACGAGGTTTTGGTGGTCTATCATGGGTTCAGAGTCATCTGAGAGCTGCTTGCAAAGTTTCAGGCTCTATGAGACTTTTTCGGTAAATATATTTCATAGAGAATTAAGCAATTTCTGTCTCTATATGTTTTGTGTGTGCTTTTCTTTAGTTTATATGTTATGATTATAGTTTTTTTTTCCACTGTATTTTCTTTATTGCTTTCTTTTTGGTCAGCTTATATAAAGATCAATTTGGGTTTGTTTCGTGTTGATTATATATATATATATGTAATTTTTTTTTCACTGTATTTTCTTGGTTGCTTTCTTTCTGGTCAGCTTCTTTGTATATACGATAAAGATTAAGCTTTGAATTTTGGGTTTGTTTCGTGTTGATTATAATATATATAATCATTATAATTGAGTTTCCAGATTGAACGTGATGCGCATATATTTATTATTTAGACTTTGTCTTTTGAGAGGGGATTACGTGCACACTAATATTAAAACAATTGTTTGACTCCTGAACATTACAAATTTTGATATGATCTCCGTCTAAAGGTGATCTTGTTGTTGACTGATCAGCGTAAACAATTAATGAAAAACCAAATTGTTTGCCTTGAATTTCTTTTTTATTTTTTACTAAATAGGTTTTATTTATTTTTTAGTTTGACATTTAAAGAATGAAGAGTTTGGTTTAGGCATGTGATGCATTATTTGAGATTTTCTTTATTGCATTTATATTCATTGAATTAGCTAATGTAAATGCATATATTAATTTCTATAGATGTGCATAGGTTATTATATTAAAATAATTTATATGATTATTTTTATAAATTTTACAAAATTTTTAATATATAATAATAATATATGTTTTTTACTTTATCCCAAACATTTGGCTATATCAGATGTGTTGATATCAATATAGATGCATGAAGTAGGGTAAACACTGAGCAAGAATACATCTTCTAGTCAAACTTGGATTTTAAATCATGACAATTTCACTCAAGTGCACATCAAGTGAAGTACTCACAAAGTTTCTATCTGAATTAATGTTTTGCTCAAGCGAATTTGAATTTTGCTTGAGCGAAATTCTCTGATTTCAATTTTCTTCAATTAACTCTTACCGAGTTCTAATCTAACACAAGTACAACTAATTTCAATGCGTTTTTACTCTTAATCTTTTCATAGGAATTAGCCAAGATTAAAACCTAACAAGTTCTTGAAAAAAAAAAGACTATTAACAAATTAAAAGGATCTTGAAATTGTATAATCAATTAATTTCCCCTCCTCACATTCACATAAACTTTGTTAATAGCACCTTTGACTAAATATTTCTCAAGTGGATATCAGAGATGTGAGGTGACTTATTTTTTATATTCATAGAGAAGATTGAAAAATCTTATTAGCTGTTCAAAAGCAAGAGAGTTGAAAACTTGGGCTTCATGGAAAGAAAATTATGTGTTTAAAGTTTTGTGTATCTTTGCATGCATTTATGCATGTCTATACTTTATTGTAGCTACTTTAAAATTTATTATTTTCTTTTGATGATATTTGGTTTGTTGAGATGACCTAATCTTTTAGGAAATTTTGATGTAGCTGAAAGAGAAATATAGAAGAGGCAAATGGAACCAGATGATGAGAGTAGTGTAACGCAAGACAAAACTAAAATGATGCAACAATGAAATTGAAAAACAGAAAAATAAAGGATAGATAACCTAGGAGTTAGCTCCTAAGGTTGCTAGGAGTCAACACCAAACAAGAGAGAGAGAGAGAGAACATATAGGAGTTAACACCTAGGGTTAGTCGGAGTGATCATTGGATAAGTTCCACAGGAAATGTATTCATCAATAAAACTGTAAAATGTCTCCATAGGAGTTCAATACTATGCTTATATAGACTACTAAGCCCAAATTCTAGTTGACTTAGGAAATCCTAATTCTAAATGCCTTGGAAAATCTCAATCATTAAATTACAAATATATCCTTTACTCTAGAAAATTAAATAAAATACTAATAATCTAATTAAGCTACTAAGACCTAAAATAAAATCCAATTGACCAAAAACAGTATAATTGATATCAAAAATCAAACGGGACTAAAAAGAAAGTTCTTTACGCTTCCCGCATCAGTAAAATAGGAAGAAGTTAGGAACACTAGAACTTAATACAAAAACTAGAAATTCAAACTGAAATTTGACAAGAAACTTCAACACCATCCATATGGAGCACTGAACAATAATGGAAAGCCTTGATGATAACTAATGGACCAAAAGGTACTTCTCAGAAACATTCAATAACTATACAAAAGGCTAAAGGATAACTATAAGGTAAATGCCATATTAAACTTGCTTTCCAAAGTGTTCAAAGAAAAACAGCAATGCAAACATTTCCCAAGTGTTCCTAAAACATTTTAATCTTCTTAGTTCTTCCTGTGTTGGAAACTAATTCTTAAAACTGTCTCATAACCAAAGTCTAACCTCAAAACTATGGAAGAAAATACAATTACCTACAGATTATTGTGAGTTAAAAGAATACTTGGCAAATACATAGTTATTACCTAACTGATTCTTTACAGAAGTTGCATTCAATTGAAAATGATAAAATGTAGGCAGCACAACAATCTGTGTGCAACATGCTCATCAAAAAATTACCTCCCAACATTGAAACGCTGGCCTGAATCCAATTCCCACAGAGATAGCTTACCCAGTTGTGGACGAAAATAGCCCAAGAACCTACACAAATTTCAAGTCATATAATTGATTAGATTTTCTCCAACTCTCTTGGTTGATGCACTTAGTATTTGAATGATAAATTTTGCAGGCTAATTTTCCATAGTGAATTAACTATTATTAAGTAACTGACTCACACATTAATTGCATCTTGTCTCTCAAAATCTGAGAAGGCATTGCTGTAAAATCTTTGTACAGTTTTAATAAGATCTTGGCAACCGGCTGCTGGTTTCCATTGACCTCTGATCTCAGCAAATATCTATTTAGCATCACCAATGCAAAATTGTGAACAGCTGGGAGAGTTGAAATTTAACCAAGAATATGAAACATGCGTCTAAGCTAGAAAAAAAAAGAAGATAAGAATTAACTGGCATTATGTCACAGCAAATGTATCTAGTTGGGGCCAGCTGGCCAGCAAGGGGTTATAATGAGAAAAAGGTGCATTAGGATTCTATTTAATTTCTAATTACAATATATTTAGAATTTAATCCAGTTTTGCCCTGGCTATGGGTATTGAACCTGCTAAGTAAGGTGATGAAAAAATTGATTGCTTAGAGCTTCGGACCGTTCATGGTTAATTTAAGATCTCAAAAGACCTTAAAATTCCTTCCTGGAAATCAATCCTAGGTAATAATCATTTTAAATAGCAAACACATAGGAATTTTCATTTCCATTCACATCTAATAAATTTTAGATATTGTAAATACATCATTCACCAAATTTAGAAGGATTACCTTATTGTGTGCTGGGGAACCACCATATTGTAGTGCAAGTGTGTCACCCATATCCTCATAAACTTTCATTAAATCCTCAGCCAAAGGATTTTTCAAATCAACATTTGGGGATTCTATAAATCCCAAAGCATGCAGTTGACGTCCAAGGGCAACTAGCCCATACACATATTGGGCAATGTTTGTGCGATCTAAGCAGTCTAAGCAATTAGTCCTTAGGACCCCTTTCTGAGACATTGTGGATTTGACACCATATTTTCTATTTACATCTCCACTACCAACACCATCACCAACTTTTGTTTCTAGGTTATCAGCATCCTCATTTTCATTGAGATTCTCTCTAGAGAATTGACCATTATTCTCACTGCAGCAAAAGGAAACTGTCAAAATTTGAACTAAACCATCAAAACTGTCAAAAATTTGAACTAATAGCAAGTATCTTAAAGCCTAAGAAATAGAAAATCATTCCATGAAGGCTCCGGAGAGTCTAAGTAGCTTTTTATAGGCTGATCCAACATCATTTACTTGCAAGCATACATACATACGTATAAAGAAATGTACATACAGTAAATTATGTGTTGGCAATCACCACTTGCAAATTATAAAGCAATGGCTTGGTGAAGAAACTCCAAATCAGGAAATGAGAGCATGAGAATAACCGTTTAATATATATATATATATATATAGACACCCATACGAAAAATAGGCCAGACTGGAATATTCAATTTCCATTCCATGGTAATGTTATCAGGATTTAACTAGTTGCAAGTTACAACTAAATTGGTCTGGAAAAACATGTCAAGTGGATAGACAAACGGGAATGTTAATGATACAACTCTGAAAATTCATATTCATACCATATACAAGAAACTAAATGACATGAGATACTAATTCAAGCAAATAGCATCCAATATGTATCAGGCTTACTCAAAGTAGGATAAGTTTAAAAATCCCTCCAAACACAATTTCTGTGGTACATGACAATAGAACATGCCAGTTAAGTCCAATGTATTAGCAAAAAATTCTCCTAGCTGTTTCAGTTCCTGTATAGCCCTGCAGCAAAAGATTCATTCTCTATTAATGTCAATCATGCTTCATATTAATGTCAATCATACTTTAAATAATAAGAAATCTATAGCTATTATATATACAAGTGAAAGACAAAGTACCTTCTGTGGTACATGTGTGTATTTAAATCCCAACGACAAAACCTTATGTGATTCTTCTCTGGTAAATTCTCAATGATGGATGTAATAGCTTTTGCATATGCTGCACTTAGATTTTTTTCTGCACGCTTCTTTCCACGTGTCTATTAATAAACAATAATTGTGATCAAATGGGAAGAAAATGAAAATAGAATTACTAGAAGAGCACATATTAATCATAAATCAGCTCCTCCTAGGCAAGGAGAAGGGAGTAGATCCACAATTACTTTTGCTAGTATGTAGACTATGAAGTCTACATAAAGTTCCAATTTTAGATGGTTATGCCCACGACAGGGTACAAATCTTAAATGAAGTGAGCTATGAAAGTCAAATCAAAATCTGCACACATTATCATCACTGTTGCTTAATGGCATCTAAAGGAATCTTTTAAAATTTTACTTATAAATATTTTGGGAAATGGTAGACTAATATTTACAGCTCACAGTTGATGGTAAAGAATGAAAGACAAAAAAGAGGTGATGACAAACATTATTATTTTAGCTAAGCAAGAGGTTATAGCAATGAGCACAAAACAAAGATAGCACCTTTTTATTTCTTTTTTTATGGATACAAAGATAGTATCTTTCTATTCTGACATTTTAAAATCGTGCCAAGATTCTACTTTGCAAGACTCATTTTTCCACCTCTTACGGTTTTTTTTTTTCTTCCACAAGTCTAAGCACTGCCAAATTTAGCTCAATTTGAAGAGTAAAATTTTTAATCATTTAGACAAACTTGACCAATTTTTGAAAATGCTCATTTAAAACTTTGCTCATATATATATATATATATATATATGTAGTGAACAGAATGCTCTTTACATTTTCTTTGTTTACTTCATTACTTGAGTTATTTTTTCAATTTTTTGAACCATTATCAAATTTGAACTAGCTACAACTATACTGTTTTGTCATTCCAAAGAATAATGTCCCATCTCTCTCCTCATTTAATATAGAAAGGCATACCTTTAGTAAACTCAATATAATTATTGGCTTTCCATATCTTTTGGCAAGATTCTCAAAATGAAGTCTTGTGGCTTCATAGTTATGTTGTTCTGATGCTACTGTAAATCAAAAGAAAAGTCAGTTGAATAAATGAAAAGTTATCAATGAGAAATGAGAATGTAAAAAATTGGATGCGCTTGATTCATACAAGAAAATTCAGGTTTGAATTTACGAAATCCTGAAATATTCTGGGACCAAATCAGGGGGACTGAACCTCGATATTGCACAATAGAACTTATTCGCATTGTGCGACCTTCTTCAGACACAATCTGTTCTGTCTCGACATCATTAGCTACTCTACCCCTCTTGTTTACACCACGTTTCAAATATCTGCGTCAGAAGAAAGAAAAATAAAGTCATGGAAACTTAGGCATATCAAATGTACAACAAAAGAATGTGCCATCTCCAATTCTTCATACCTGGTTCCAGCATAAAGACGAGAACGTCTAGCAATAAGGGTTAATGTAAATTCCCTGCCAGATATAGAAAGTTTGACCTGGATAACAAAACTTCAAATCATCAATATCATTCAAACCTTTGATTTCTTCTCTTCTGTTAAATAAAGTTAGAGATATTTGGGAAACACCAGGCATGCATAAATCATCAACAGCTAAGTTGTTTAACTTAGCTAAAAGATTTAAGTTTTTTGGTTTGTGATGTTCCTATTGAATTATTCTTACTTCAGATAGATCTTCATAAATGGATTACATATACTCGCTACATAAACAAACTAGTTATGCATTTTCAAACCTCAATTTTTCAAAAAACAATTCACTTTTTCTTTGTCTAGTTTCTTCAAATATCCCCAATTTCAAAATAAGCTTATACCAACTGGGTAGCCCCTAGTAAAAGATGAAAGAAAAGGCAACTCATTGCATATTTAATAGCAATCAAAGGTATTGATTTTGATAATGAAAAAAGCTTAGTCTAGCAGTTGGATTTCCAGTAGCATGATTAGTGTAGCGTACAAAAACAAAAGAAAATCTATATGATTGTTCAATTTCAGTAAATTTAAATATGTTCTATATTGAGTACCTTTGAAAAGTTCCCTATCCCATACCTGTTTAAAGAAGCCATGAACTAAGGCAACTGTCCACACAGTATTTTTGAGAGTATTCCGGATTTCACTTGTTAAGAATGCATTCCAAACACACTTTTTATTATAAATGCATTGTCCAGTCTTATATTCACATAAATTCTTTTGAAGACTACGCATAACTTGATATGAGTAGCTGAAAAAGAAGTCCTTTGTAAGGTCCACTGTGCAAAGAAGCTTCTGATACCTATGTCAAATATGAAAAAAAAAAGTAAAACAAATTTATTTAACTTCAATCATGTCAAATATGGAAAAAAGTAAAACAAAATAATATATCTTCAGTTATGTCAAATATTGATGATGCATTATTAGATATATCTTGGACAGACTACTACTATCAAAATCGGCAATGAATTTGAATGATACTTACCTGTTTTCATTCTTAGAATAAGCCATTGAGGTCCGCACGGTAGGATTTGAAATTGGAATCATTTTGCTTTTTGTAATAGCATATATTGCATGACCACAAATTTCACCAATCTTCCTTCTTTTTGTTATAAGCAGCATGTAATAAGGCTCCAAAAATTTGACAAACCCTGAAAGAAAACACGAGCCCAAAAGATACTCAATATATATACATTTTTGTATGATTGCATGGTGGTAAAATCTTGCACATATAACATACCGACGATTCCATAACAAGCTGTGACTAATTTAAGTCCACCTATTTTTTTATTTCCTTCATCTAGCCTTTTTAACAGCTCAGCACACTCATCTTCTCTGTATGTTGTAGAATCTTCATAAATTTTTAGCTCAGAACTCTCCAACCTGTCAATCTTTAACACTTTCCAAAAGGTTTTCTTCTTATCTCTTCCTATGATATAATAATTCTGTTGCAAATAAAAGTCATATAAATATGTAATCTATATTTATATATATCTAAAACCTAAGTAACATTTATTATTATTACGTTTATGTAAACTACGTTAGCGGCCATATAATCATTTTCTTTCCATAATTTTTTATATATATATATATATATAAATATTAATGTATGCAATAAATTTTGCCACTCTGTCATTGTACACATTATCACTTTTTTTTTCTCTTTTTAAACTTTTCTTCTCCCTATAAAAATATATATATATATAATATATATATTCTTCTTCTCTTTATTAGTCCACATCTACTATTACATTTTTTCCAATTTTTCCCTCCCTCTTTAGCACTTTATCTCCCTACTACTTTTTACTTAAATGATAAACTTCCTTCATCCTTTTCTCTTTTTCATATTTCGACTCTTCTTCTTCGCATCTTATTTTGTATAAATTTGATATCATTTAAAGTTGATGGTTTTTTTTTTTTAAATTTAATAGGAATTTAAGTTTATATATAAAAATAAAAAATAAAAAAAAATAAATCTACATGATTACGAATCCGAATGTGCCTACCAATTGTTTGAGTAGTAAATCATAATAAAGTCTACCTTTATTCCTATGGTTTTATTTTAGATTTTGGTTAAGATAATGCTATAGTTTTGTGATGAGTTTTGATTATCATAACAATCTCCTTATTCCTTAATAGTTAAGAGATGAGAAATTTAAATAAAATATGAAACTTATAAATATATTAGGCAAATATAACAGACTATAATAGAAGTTTGAATAATATAATTCACCTTAAAAAAATATTATCAAACATACCAAAAATAAAAATAAAAATGATATATTTGTAAAGATAAAATATAAATAAAATAAAAAAGTACATGTAGAAATCTTCATAAAAAAATTAAAAAAAAAAGACAATACTTGAAATAATTGTTGCTTTGTATATATTGCACCTCATCACATAATATTTATATATTCCCACACATCGCATCAGCAACTAGTAAAGATATCATGCAATACGGATTAGTCAATTTATATAAAGAAACCAAGAAAATGCCAAGTAGATATGAGTCATATCAGGCAATCAGAAAAGCATTCATTAAGAAGTTAGTTATTTTTTTTTTGTTTTTTTTTTTTTTTGTTTTAATTAAGAAGTTAGTTATAAATCATCCTAAAATGCAAAAATGTGCTGCCTACCTATTTTATTTATGAAACTACAAGAGAGTTTGTCTATTCTAATAAAATACAAATATTTTCTTTCTTTTATTAGTTTGCCTTAAATATAAAATTCATGATTTTGGTTACTGATATAATATTACAATAATAATATTTATTATGACACATGCTCCACTCTAAAGTTATACTAATAACTCTTAGAAAAATGTTATGTCCACAACATTTTTATGATACTTTCACAACAAATCCTAAGTAACAAGTTGTTAGTGACTATTAATGGTAGGTAAAAAAAATTAATTTTATTGGTGAATTCAAATTAGAATTAGTTATAATTTACCACCTATGATTTGTTGTGAAAGTCTTGTAAAAATTGTAGAAGTTTCCTAATAGGGGAGTGTATAGGAATTATAGGAATTGTAAGGAAATTGACTTAATTCGAAGTAGTCACACTCCATAGAGAAAGAGAGAGATTAAGAGAGAATTAGCTCTAATCTCATTAGCACCATGCCTCATCCTATTGGTTCTACTATTCCCTATGTGCATTAATAATTCCAACATATCTAAATGTGATAAACATGTTTGGAATTATAACTAACTAACTAACTAAATTTCAATACATAATTATTCTTCATATGTCTATAGCATTCCTAACATTTCCCTCTCCTTGAAAACACCTTGCCCACAAGGTGTTATGTTGAAATAGCATCTTCATCAAAGGAGATCTTCCATTTAAAGAAAATATGATGCTAGAATATTCTAAAAAAGTGTTTATATAAATTCAATTAATATATATATATATATATATGCAAAGAGGTTATGTAAGATAACAAATATAAATTTTGTTAAGATAGTGCAAGAATCATACACTAGCTAATAGAAAATTAATATTAAATTGATATGTAGAATAGTAGTCGTCCTTATCCTTTCCAACTACTACTATAAGTTTCATTTATTTATTTAAAACATCTAATTCACAATGTAACCTATACTTTGCATCAAATTAAATGACTATCTAAAATTTTAGAATTCGATATCTAAACTTTGGAAACATAAATTAAAAAGTAGGGGAAGAAAATAAAATTTAAAATAACTATAAACATATCTAAGAAATATATGTGGCAGAGACACTTGCGAACCTTTCTTCAAGATTGGAAAGTGTAGCCAATCTCTACTTCTTTCTTGAAGACAATGTGTTATTAGTTTTCTCCAATATTTCAATAAATTTTCTTATAAAAAATTATAATATTTAATGTTCTATATATTTTATAGGCAAAATTGAAAAATAATAAGGGTAGGATAGTGATTTGATCACACTATATGAGTTTAGAAATTTAAAAATTGCATGATATAGTGACTTACAAGCATAAGCATGCATGTTTAATGCCTACTCAAGATCAAGAATGCAAATATTTTTTTGATAAAATAAAATTTCAAATATCCTTCAATTATTTTGTTGCATTCTTGATTGTGTTTTTTTTTTTTCTTTTAATAGACTTTGTCTCGATTGTTGCAAAAGCAACTAAATTTGATCAGAAATATCATATTTCAAATAAATTATTTCTCATTTAAATCATAGGAAAATGACATCAAATTTCATTATAAGTAAATAATTAATTCATCTTTAGATATATTAATATAAGAAAATAAATGTGTGTGTGTATATATATATATATATTACATTTCACTATAAGAAGTTAAGAAATCTAAATGTTTAAGTTAATTTTAGTTTAGAAAATATATTGATGGCTTTTTTTCTCAATTATTATCAAAGCAATTAAAATGAAGAATATATCTTTCAAATTATATTTTTTTATTTTTTATTATTNTTTTTTTTTTCATTATAAAACATAGTCAGCAATGAGATAGTAATATGCATACCTTCATTTGATCCATCGTATCCTTACACTCAGGGCACCTGTATGTAGTCACAAAAAACAGTGGTCAGTCAGAAGACATTGTAGTTAAATGCAAATGTTAAAGAGAGTCCCACTTAGAAGACAATAAAATAAATTTATTAAAAAAAAGAAAATTAAAAAAAAAAAAAAAAAAAGACTTAACGCTATTGTGCGAGCAATTTGCTTTTCACATTCATACTAAAGGGTGTAATAGATAAATTGATAATAACCTGTCATTTGCTTCAATAAAAGAATTTCCAGATGAAGAATGCCAGTCCATATCAAATAAACTTGAGTGGTTAGATACATCCCATGTTCATCGTTATGATTGTCATCACTTCTGATATGTCAAAGAAAACCAACATCTATTATATTATATTCACTTTTAACTATCAAGCTAAAGATCAGTCCACCAAAAAAAAAGGTTTAACCTGATGCTAGTTGAGACCTCTGTCGTGCACTCTAAAATACTTGTGTCATCTCCTTGTGCTTCATCAGACAAAGGCTGAGTTGGGATATCTGGAAGACTCATGCTGCCTCCTTGCAGTTCTTTAGACAAAGGCTGATTATATATTAAATCTGTGCTCGTCATAGTTGAGTCACCCCTAGAGTGAATATCATTAGCCGAAAGTGACCTTTTAGTAGATGACCTGCAAATATAAAAAGTTTCACTACAAGTTCTGAAATTCTATATCTTCTACTAACCTAAGCAATGGAATTGTTGTTTA
Source organism: Quercus suber (assembly GCF_002906115.3). Lineage (NCBI taxonomy): Eukaryota > Viridiplantae > Streptophyta > Magnoliopsida > Fagales > Fagaceae > Quercus > Quercus suber. Next base: position 73,704 of record NW_027069704.1, on the reverse strand, counting down.
ATACTCAAGATTATCATAGATGTCATACACAAGCAAATATGTCAATCATAAAAATCAAATATCAAATCTAAAGCAATAACGATAAAGTGGTAAAAGTACACTAGGAAACCTAGAGAAGAAACTCTTCACTGGGAAAAACCAATACAGGGGTCCAATTCCATCAAAAAAATCCACTATAAAAAATAGTAAGTCTACTGCTACAACAATTTTCACAACTTTGGCCACAATTTACCTATGTGGCAACTTGTAAGTGGTGGGAAAAAATAGTGACTCCACAATTCCACCAATCGCAAGTCAACACATGAACATATTGTGGCAAAGTTGTGGAAATAGATATGATAACAGACTTACCCATAAAAAAATTAGTTACATTAGTCTTTGATCCAATCCTATTCAATGTAGCCTTTGCAAACCCCTCGCTTGCCTTCTTACCACACTAGACCTAAAACCTTTGGAATCCTTTTATTGAAATAAAACCTCTACGACTACAATGAACTCCTCAAAGATTTGCTGCAATGAACTCGCTATATAAAATCTCTATGGTTTCAAGCTAATCTCACACTCTTTAGATCACAAAATGAGTGGGTAAAATCTAATTTATTTTCAGTTTGGCTCAAGGGAAAGAAAGGATCAAGTTTTCTCTATATTGCTCTGGTATGGCAGTCATTCTCCTTTCAAAAATTCGTGCATCAAGTGATTTAAAAGGATTGAATAGAGGAACTCCCAAACATTTGGCTATATCAGATGTGTTGATATCAATATAGATGCATGAAGTAGGGTAAACACTGAGCAAGAATACATCTTCTAGTCAAACTTGGATTTTAAATCATGACAATTTCACTCAAGTGCACATCAAGTGAAGTACTCACAAAGTTTCTATCTGAATTAATGTTTTGCTCAAGCGAATTTGAATTTTGCTTGAGCGAAATTCTCTGATTTCAATTTTCTTCAATTAACTCTTACCGAGTTCTAATCTAACACAAGTACAACTAATTTCAATGCGTTTTTACTCTTAATCTTTTCATAGGAATTAGCCAAGATTAAAACCTAACAAGTTCTTGAAAAAAAAAAGACTATTAACAAATTAAAAGGATCTTGAAATTGTATAATCAATTAATTTCCCCTCCTCACATTCACATAAACTTTGTTAATAGCACCTTTGACTAAATATTTCTCAAGTGGATATCAGAGATGTGAGGTGACTTATTTTTTATATTCATAGAGAAGATTGAAAAATCTTATTAGCTGTTCAAAAGCAAGAGAGTTGAAAACTTGGGCTTCATGGAAAGAAAATTATGTGTTTAAAGTTTTGTGTATCTTTGCATGCATTTATGCATGTCTATACTTTATTGTAGCTACTTTAAAATTTATTATTTTCTTTTGATGATATTTGGTTTGTTGAGATGACCTAATCTTTTAGGAAATTTTGATGTAGCTGAAAGAGAAATATAGAAGAGGCAAATGGAACCAGATGATGAGAGTAGTGTAACGCAAGACAAAACTAAAATGATGCAACAATGAAATTGAAAAACAGAAAAATAAAGGATAGATAACCTAGGAGTTAGCTCCTAAGGTTGCTAGGAGTCAACACCAAACAAGAGAGAGAGAGAGAGAACATATAGGAGTTAACACCTAGGGTTAGTCGGAGTGATCATTGGATAAGTTCCACAGGAAATGTATTCATCAATAAAACTGTAAAATGTCTCCATAGGAGTTCAATACTATGCTTATATAGACTACTAAGCCCAAATTCTAGTTGACTTAGGAAATCCTAATTCTAAATGCCTTGGAAAATCTCAATCATTAAATTACAAATATATCCTTTACTCTAGAAAATTAAATAAAATACTAATAATCTAATTAAGCTACTAAGACCTAAAATAAAATCCAATTGACCAAAAACAGTATAATTGATATCAAAAATCAAACGGGACTAAAAAGAAAGTTCTTTACGCTTCCCGCATCAGTAAAATAGGAAGAAGTTAGGAACACTAGAACTTAATACAAAAACTAGAAATTCAAACTGAAATTTGACAAGAAACTTCAACACCATCCATATGGAGCACTGAACAATAATGGAAAGCCTTGATGATAACTAATGGACCAAAAGGTACTTCTCAGAAACATTCAATAACTATACAAAAGGCTAAAGGATAACTATAAGGTAAATGCCATATTAAACTTGCTTTCCAAAGTGTTCAAAGAAAAACAGCAATGCAAACATTTCCCAAGTGTTCCTAAAACATTTTAATCTTCTTAGTTCTTCCTGTGTTGGAAACTAATTCTTAAAACTGTCTCATAACCAAAGTCTAACCTCAAAACTATGGAAGAAAATACAATTACCTACAGATTATTGTGAGTTAAAAGAATACTTGGCAAATACATAGTTATTACCTAACTGATTCTTTACAGAAGTTGCATTCAATTGAAAATGATAAAATGTAGGCAGCACAACAATCTGTGTGCAACATGCTCATCAAAAAATTACCTCCCAACATTGAAACGCTGGCCTGAATCCAATTCCCACAGAGATAGCTTACCCAGTTGTGGACGAAAATAGCCCAAGAACCTACACAAATTTCAAGTCATATAATTGATTAGATTTTCTCCAACTCTCTTGGTTGATGCACTTAGTATTTGAATGATAAATTTTGCAGGCTAATTTTCCATAGTGAATTAACTATTATTAAGTAACTGACTCACACATTAATTGCATCTTGTCTCTCAAAATCTGAGAAGGCATTGCTGTAAAATCTTTGTACAGTTTTAATAAGATCTTGGCAACCGGCTGCTGGTTTCCATTGACCTCTGATCTCAGCAAATATCTATTTAGCATCACCAATGCAAAATTGTGAACAGCTGGGAGAGTTGAAATTTAACCAAGAATATGAAACATGCGTCTAAGCTAGAAAAAAAAAGAAGATAAGAATTAACTGGCATTATGTCACAGCAAATGTATCTAGTTGGGGCCAGCTGGCCAGCAAGGGGTTATAATGAGAAAAAGGTGCATTAGGATTCTATTTAATTTCTAATTACAATATATTTAGAATTTAATCCAGTTTTGCCCTGGCTATGGGTATTGAACCTGCTAAGTAAGGTGATGAAAAAATTGATTGCTTAGAGCTTCGGACCGTTCATGGTTAATTTAAGATCTCAAAAGACCTTAAAATTCCTTCCTGGAAATCAATCCTAGGTAATAATCATTTTAAATAGCAAACACATAGGAATTTTCATTTCCATTCACATCTAATAAATTTTAGATATTGTAAATACATCATTCACCAAATTTAGAAGGATTACCTTATTGTGTGCTGGGGAACCACCATATTGTAGTGCAAGTGTGTCACCCATATCCTCATAAACTTTCATTAAATCCTCAGCCAAAGGATTTTTCAAATCAACATTTGGGGATTCTATAAATCCCAAAGCATGCAGTTGACGTCCAAGGGCAACTAGCCCATACACATATTGGGCAATGTTTGTGCGATCTAAGCAGTCTAAGCAATTAGTCCTTAGGACCCCTTTCTGAGACATTGTGGATTTGACACCATATTTTCTATTTACATCTCCACTACCAACACCATCACCAACTTTTGTTTCTAGGTTATCAGCATCCTCATTTTCATTGAGATTCTCTCTAGAGAATTGACCATTATTCTCACTGCAGCAAAAGGAAACTGTCAAAATTTGAACTAAACCATCAAAACTGTCAAAAATTTGAACTAATAGCAAGTATCTTAAAGCCTAAGAAATAGAAAATCATTCCATGAAGGCTCCGGAGAGTCTAAGTAGCTTTTTATAGGCTGATCCAACATCATTTACTTGCAAGCATACATACATACGTATAAAGAAATGTACATACAGTAAATTATGTGTTGGCAATCACCACTTGCAAATTATAAAGCAATGGCTTGGTGAAGAAACTCCAAATCAGGAAATGAGAGCATGAGAATAACCGTTTAATATATATATATATATATATAGACACCCATACGAAAAATAGGCCAGACTGGAATATTCAATTTCCATTCCATGGTAATGTTATCAGGATTTAACTAGTTGCAAGTTACAACTAAATTGGTCTGGAAAAACATGTCAAGTGGATAGACAAACGGGAATGTTAATGATACAACTCTGAAAATTCATATTCATACCATATACAAGAAACTAAATGACATGAGATACTAATTCAAGCAAATAGCATCCAATATGTATCAGGCTTACTCAAAGTAGGATAAGTTTAAAAATCCCTCCAAACACAATTTCTGTGGTACATGACAATAGAACATGCCAGTTAAGTCCAATGTATTAGCAAAAAATTCTCCTAGCTGTTTCAGTTCCTGTATAGCCCTGCAGCAAAAGATTCATTCTCTATTAATGTCAATCATGCTTCATATTAATGTCAATCATACTTTAAATAATAAGAAATCTATAGCTATTATATATACAAGTGAAAGACAAAGTACCTTCTGTGGTACATGTGTGTATTTAAATCCCAACGACAAAACCTTATGTGATTCTTCTCTGGTAAATTCTCAATGATGGATGTAATAGCTTTTGCATATGCTGCACTTAGATTTTTTTCTGCACGCTTCTTTCCACGTGTCTATTAATAAACAATAATTGTGATCAAATGGGAAGAAAATGAAAATAGAATTACTAGAAGAGCACATATTAATCATAAATCAGCTCCTCCTAGGCAAGGAGAAGGGAGTAGATCCACAATTACTTTTGCTAGTATGTAGACTATGAAGTCTACATAAAGTTCCAATTTTAGATGGTTATGCCCACGACAGGGTACAAATCTTAAATGAAGTGAGCTATGAAAGTCAAATCAAAATCTGCACACATTATCATCACTGTTGCTTAATGGCATCTAAAGGAATCTTTTAAAATTTTACTTATAAATATTTTGGGAAATGGTAGACTAATATTTACAGCTCACAGTTGATGGTAAAGAATGAAAGACAAAAAAGAGGTGATGACAAACATTATTATTTTAGCTAAGCAAGAGGTTATAGCAATGAGCACAAAACAAAGATAGCACCTTTTTATTTCTTTTTTTATGGATACAAAGATAGTATCTTTCTATTCTGACATTTTAAAATCGTGCCAAGATTCTACTTTGCAAGACTCATTTTTCCACCTCTTACGGTTTTTTTTTTTCTTCCACAAGTCTAAGCACTGCCAAATTTAGCTCAATTTGAAGAGTAAAATTTTTAATCATTTAGACAAACTTGACCAATTTTTGAAAATGCTCATTTAAAACTTTGCTCATATATATATATATATATATATATGTAGTGAACAGAATGCTCTTTACATTTTCTTTGTTTACTTCATTACTTGAGTTATTTTTTCAATTTTTTGAACCATTATCAAATTTGAACTAGCTACAACTATACTGTTTTGTCATTCCAAAGAATAATAGTCCCATCTCTCTCCTCATTTAATATAGAAAGGCATACCTTTAGTAAACTCAATATAATTATTGGCTTTCCATATCTTTTGGCAAGATTCTCAAAATGAAGTCTTGTGGCTTCATAGTTATGTTGTTCTGATGCTACTGTAAATCAAAAGAAAAGTCAGTTGAATAAATGAAAAGTTATCAATGAGAAATGAGAATGTAAAAAATTGGATGCGCTTGATTCATACAAGAAAATTCAGGTTTGAATTTACGAAATCCTGAAATATTCTGGGACCAAATCAGGGGGACTGAACCTCGATATTGCACAATAGAACTTATTCGCATTGTGCGACCTTCTTCAGACACAATCTGTTCTGTCTCGACATCATTAGCTACTCTACCCCTCTTGTTTACACCACGTTTCAAATATCTGCGTCAGAAGAAAGAAAAATAAAGTCATGGAAACTTAGGCATATCAAATGTACAACAAAAGAATGTGCCATCTCCAATTCTTCATACCTGGTTCCAGCATAAAGACGAGAACGTCTAGCAATAAGGGTTAATGTAAATTCCCTGCCAGATATAGAAAGTTTGACCTGGATAACAAAACTTCAAATCATCAATATCATTCAAACCTTTGATTTCTTCTCTTCTGTTAAATAAAGTTAGAGATATTTGGGAAACACCAGGCATGCATAAATCATCAACAGCTAAGTTGTTTAACTTAGCTAAAAGATTTAAGTTTTTTGGTTTGTGATGTTCCTATTGAATTATTCTTACTTCAGATAGATCTTCATAAATGGATTACATATACTCGCTACATAAACAAACTAGTTATGCATTTTCAAACCTCAATTTTTCAAAAAACAATTCACTTTTTCTTTGTCTAGTTGACTATGTTTTATAATGAAAAAAAAAAAAAAAAAACTATTTAGCCTTAAACTATGTAGCTAAACAACCCCCTTTAAACAACCCCCTTTTCAAATTATGTAGCAAAATAACTTTGTTTTGGAACTCAATATTGCTGATGTCAAGTTCTGCCTAGAAGTTCTATGCGTATTTTGCCATTTAAAATGTTTTGAAAATTTTACATAGAACTCAACATTAGGAACATCAAGTTCCACTTAAAAATATGCATAAAACTCGATATTGCTAATATCAAGTTTTAGGAAGAACTTGGTATCAAAAAAATTGAATTCAAAAACAAGGATATTCTGCTACATAGTTTGAAAAGGGAGCTGTGAGCTGTTTAGCTACATAGTTAAAAAATTAAGGCTAAATAGTCATTTTCTACTTAATAATGATGTATCTAGTCCGACAGAAATCCAAAAATTATGTTATGCTAATCCACAGAAAATACAATAGATGACTTAGTGACACCATTCCACTGACCTGTAAAGACTATATGAGAAAATCTCTTCTAGGAATTTCTACCTTTGACCTTATTGGATAAAACTTAAGACTGCTATGATGAAGCTTTCAACAAATATTCAAGCATATTTAAGCACACCACTTTATTCTTGTTGTTCATGACTAGTAGCATAGGATGGTTGCAATTTCTGCATCTAGCAATGCAACAAGTCAGTCGGGCCATAACAATTTGTCTCTCTCCCCAATAGACATCGAAGTCCTGTGTTTAGTTTTTCAAGCCTCTCTGAAACATGGCCCTGAACTTATTACATGGACAAAATTGTCATCATCATTTGTCTTCTTTCAATGCAAGTGAAATGGCAACAAAGTTATCATATTGCTTTGCTTTTTTCTGGTTGCTGTAATTAGGAAAAAAAAATGCTTACTTCGAAAAAAAAAAATGCTTACTTCTTTTTCTACTGTTTTAGGGAAAATTTCTTGGTGAATATGGCATGAGCTTTTTGAACTGGGTTTTTCATGGGGAGGCACTGTACCACGGAAGTTGACAAAAGTTATTTAAATATAACACTAGAGCATTTGGATGTAGCGTTTTGCTAAAAGTTGGCTAAAGTTTAGCTGTACTTTTAAAAGGTGTACATAGATAAAAAAGTTAAAAATCTTGAAGAAAAACTGGTGAACAGATGGATGTAGAGTGCTGGACAGAAACAAGAAGGGTAGAGAGAAATTGAAAGTCGAAGACTATTGGCATTCAATACATTTTTTCAATTCCTATAATTTTTATAGGGACATGATATAGGAAATACAAGTGTAAATATCTACGGCTGATTCTTTGATTCTCACATAGGCTTTGAATTTGACACTGTAAATTTACTATAACATAATTATTAAGGTTTTGGCTCAATTTTTTGGTTCTTCCAAGTTTATGATGATTACTTAACCTTTGTGCTCCCCTTTTTCGTTTTTGTTTTTCTTAATTGTGATTATGAGTAATTCATGAAACTGGTTCTCTGTAGCTTGTAAGTTGGTCAATCTTTAGGTTTCTCAATTTTTCTCTTGCCAACCATTTCTTTTTGTCAATTTAAGGCAATTCCTTGTTCTTTTTCTTATATCTTCGTTTGTATCATTCCTTTTGTCTCATCTTCTCTTTCCTTATTTCCAAACTCAAATGAAATCAAACCACAGATAATGCTCAAATCATAGATGACAGTCTTTTTCAAATGATAATTGATATCTTGAGATAATCATCGGCTATCATTCATATGACTAATCTAGACACACTATGCAATCACTCCCGATAGCAACGAACAGGTTTCCAAAGTTAAATGAGGTAGACAAGGCAAATATTGAACAGTATCTTATTCTTGAAGAATGTATATCGCTCTGTAAGTGTTCCCTGCCATCAGTTTAGTAGTACTATTATATGTAGAGATTAAATTCTATAAGGATGGGGTGTAAAACCTATGTTTTACACCATCCAATTATATGTAACCCTCTACAATATTGATGTTTTGATGTATTTTACCCTGCAACCAATTTTCTATGTCAATGCTTGACCCCTTACCTTTTTTTGTTTCTTAGTCCTACAACTTATGACAAATGCAAGAAGATCCCCTTAATCTAATGGAGCAAGCCTTAGAAGAGCAAGGCATACCGTATATAACTCTTTAGTCTTTAGCTTGATGCTAGAATGCCCATAAAATAGCAAGCTTGACGAAGAAGCATAACTAGAAACTATCTCAATATTTTATTTTTGATTTTCATTGTATAATTTTATATTTTAATATTTTTATTTATTTAGTTTGAGTTATAATAGGGAATGAATTGCATATCCTTAGATAATGATTAGTTTAGTATTTGGATTAGTTTAGATTAGCATTTGAGTTTGATTAGGATTCGTTTTAGGATGTTCAAATACTAATCTAAACTAATCCAAATACTAAACTAGTCATTATCTAAGGATATGCAATTCAATCCCTCTCATACGTCAAACCTTTTTTTCTTTTTTTTTTCTTTTTTTTGAGATTATTTTAACCTATGACGTCTACTCCTGATTATAACTTTTTAACATCAGATCAAGATACCAATTGGTTTTTAACTATCAGAGACTATACCAGTTAAGCTAACTAGAACCCACCTATCATAATTCAAACTAAATAAATAAAAATATTAAAATCTAAAATTATCCAATAAAAATAAAAAATAAAATACTGAGATAGTTCTAGTTATACTCCTACATCAAAGCTGCGGTTAGTACTCTAGGTTCCTTTCAAAATACTTGCCAATTTTCCCCCCATCCAGATAGAATACTATATATTTAGATAAATATATCAAATATATTTTGACTAGTAGTGAGTTGTTAGGTATCCAAAGGTAATTTGGCTATGTAAATATAGACAAATCACTATATATATATATATATATAGAAGTAGGAACCTCCTTTGTGAGAGTATGAGGTTAATTTTACCATGCGGAGCATTTTTTGAGAATTATTAACCTCATCTTATAATTAGTATTATACTGTCAATCTTTTACGAATGGGAGATATAATGCATAAAAGATGAGTTTATAGATCGAATGGTAAATTATATCAGTTTGGCATGGAAATTGGCAAGCATGTTGAAAACACATAAAATATGTAATCCAACGATTGGTTTTTTAAATTATGAATTCAATAATAAGTTATTGGGTGGCAAACACACACACACACACACATACATATATTCATTTTACCTTCCACCTAAGCAAATATTTCAATGAATTATATAATTTTTATTATTTATTATATTAACAATAAATATTATATTTTTCTTAGAATTTATAATTTTGATAAACATTTTAGGCAGCCACACTTAGTGGTGTGCATATATATATCTTTCAAAACCCAAACCTCACACACACACAAAATAATGGTATTATGCATCATAAATGGATTGCCAATTTGTAAATGCCAAGTATGTAAATTAATGTTTTGGCTGATTAACCTATGGCGTTTGTTTCTAATGATAGCTCTTTATCATCAGACCAAGACACTAATAAGTTTTTAATGTAGGTTGAGATTGAACTTTAGATTTCTTATTCAACCATCAAAGACTTTACCAATTGAATTAACAAAAATTCACTTGTCTAGTATATATAATTTCAACTTCCTAACTACAATTTTTGCCCAACATATTTTATTCCAAGCTACAATAGTCTATTGCCGTGTGGTGCATTCCTTGAAACGAAAATAGAACAGTACTCCTCATTTAATCTTCCACTTCAACAAAAATTTGTATCAATTATTTAATTGTTTAAAGTACTTTTTTCTATTTAACTAAAAATATTAGTGTCTTCTTTTATGTCAAAATGTTAATTTAATGTCATGTGTTTAATGAGGTACATGTAGTCGTTTTTAAGTATTCATTTTTTATAGGTTAAGTGTAATAGTTATTAATATATAAAGGGAACATATTTCTTTCTTTCTTTTTTTCTCAAAATAAGCTGGGATGGAGGATTTAAATTCGGGTTCTTTTAGACAACACTCTTAAGACATAAAAGTTTTGGTAATTTATATGATTATTTTTAAAAAGGTTTATATTAGAATATAATTGATTTTGAATATGATATTCTTACTTAAGTTTTAGTTGCTTTAGCTATAATTGAAAGAAAAACCTACAAAATATGGGATGGACCTATGGGGTGTTAGTTACCCTAGACTGTTTGGTACCTAAATTTTTGCTTTAATATAATTTTCTATTCACCAAAAAAAAAAAACCAACAAAACACATAAACATATATAATAATACACACAAATGACATACTTGCCGTATGCAATGAATTTTTTTTTAAAACCATTCGTAGGAAGTGCAAAGCAAGCAAGAAAGAAAATTAAACCTATAAACAATATGCACAAAATTTGTTGTATATCATAGTGAATGACATATTAGTCAATTCATGGAGTCATAAAAGTAGTTAAGTTGTCTACAATCAAATTAATTTTTTATTTAAATAAATATATTTGGGAAAGTTCTATTATAACCAAATTAATCATTTGCATAGAAAAATTAATTTTTTACAACCATAATATAGCTACTTAGATTTATCACAACATGAGGGGGGAAAAACTTTGAATGGAAAGATTTCACATCAAATTTAAAAGAGATCACATCAAGCATATGTTATGCAACACCAAAAGAACACATATAGAATAGACTGATTCAAAGTAACCCAAAAAGACAATTCAAGAAAAAACACTTATCATTTCATCTCATCAAGCAATTAAGTTCCCAACAGATAGGCCCATAAGTACAGGATATTGGCCAACAGCTTTGATGACCTTGAATTAAACTGAATTTCTGCATTTTGATTAAACAATGAGAAAAACAGTATGAGACCCAAGATAAATAAAATAAAATAAAATTAAAAAAAAAAAAAAAAAAAAAAAAAAAAATTTCATCGAATAGTATGAGACCCAAGATAAATAAAATAAAATAAAATTAAAAAAAAAAAAAAAAAAAACAAAACAAATTTCATCGAATAGTAGAGAGAGAAACGAACCCTTTAGAACCAAACACAATCCTGAATATCTGCTAGGTTAATGAATGACTTTAATTACCAACTTTAAAACTATTAAAAGTAGCTTTTGCTTGCTTGCCAATTCAAGATCTATCAACTAAACCAAAACTTACAATTGGAGAATGTATATGTTTTCTAAAAGAATAGAATCAAAAGAAACCTAAAATCAAGTTTAAAGAATAGGTGCCATCCATAGAAGCCAGTAATTCATTTTAAGTTGGAGAAACATAATCCAAATAAAAAAATAAAAAAATTGTTGACAACTTTTGTTATATTGTATGAAAAATGCCATTTTTAAAAAAGGCCTATGAAACATCACTTAAGAATTTTATCAAACTATTTGTGCACATGTAACACTACGAAATTTATCCAAGTTTAAAGTAGGGGTTTAAATAGCAGCACAAAAATTATGAATTGATACATAATTCAAATGTAACAACAAAACTCTAAATAATCACTATCTAACACAGCCAGTTTGCTTCAAAATAAAGGATACCATTTAACCACATATTAAAACAACTTTAAATATAACAACTTGCTCAGCATGGCCTCCAAATTATTTGCAAATAAAAGATTTATCAACCAACTAATTATCACCATAGTCTCTATATATATATTCACACATTCATTTCTTAAAAAAAAAAAAAAAAACTATTTTCTATTCTTCTCATATGTTTTAATTTGCATTTCCACGAATTGGGCTTTATCTACAAAGTAAGTAAAAATTCTTCAAATCCCACGTTCAAAAATAAAACATTTCATTCATATAGTAAATTTTAACGAAACCCACCAAACAAAAACGAAAAAAAAAAAAAGTTTTGATCTTTGGAGTTATAAACCTATTGGGAAGCCTTTAAATCATTGTACAGGACGACTTAGTCTTCTGGGTTGGAGAAACGAACAGCCTAGGAGGCAATCATCAAGGACACTCTCACCTTCAACAACACTATTGTCAATAGCTCCAATTTAAATAGTTCGGATTCAACCATCATGCTTCTTCATCATTGTTAGATTCAAAGAAAGGCAAGAGGTAAGAAGAAGCAAGGGTTGTAGAATGAGAGAAGGTTGCTTTGATGTTTTAGATAGAGGGACAGAGAGAAGAACGTAGAGAGAGATAAAGAAAGAAGTTGAGGGAGAAGGAATATGAAAGGTACAAATTTATAACTTCCTAAAGGCGGAACATTGTGTTTGTTGGTTTTTAAGGGAAAATGCTAGTGAGAATTAGATTAAGAGTTTGAAAGTGTAGGTTTTGGCAAAGATGAAGAGAGAAACTGATATAGATATATAAATATAGTAGTGGGAATTATGGTGGAGATAGTGGTGGAGATAATGGTGGGAATTAATAAATGGGCCTTATGGTGGAGATAGTGGTGGGAATTAATTTAATAGGAAGTGGGTTTTATGATGGAGATAGAGGTGAGATTTGTAACTTCCTAAAGCCAAAACGGTGTGTTTGTTGGTTTTTAAGGGAAAATGCTAGTGAGAATTAGATTAAAAATTTGAAACTGTAGGTTTTGTCAAAGATGAAGAGAGAAACTGATATAGATATATAGATATAGTGGTGGGAATTATGGTGGAGATAGTGGTGGGAATTAATAAATAGGATTTATGGTGGAGATAGTGGTGGAAATTAATTTAATAAGAAGTGGCCTTTATGGTGAAGATAGAGATGAGATTTATTTTTAAATTGATAAATCTATTTTTAAATTGTTGCGAAAATACAAAAAAATATTATGAAAATGATATGACTGCTGACGTGGCTCAATGGGAACATAATAACATTAAATACTACGTTTTAGCTTTTAGTAATATATAGATATAGATATAGAAATATATTAAAGGTAGACAAGCTTATACTGCTGCCTCAGATGCTCTCTAGCTCATTCAGGAATTAAAAAAAAAAAAAATGCTCTCTTGCTCTGCAGCTCTGCTTTATATGATAGGCTAAAGAAGAAATCAATAACAAAGATTGGGGAATGATGCTTACTTATTTGTTCTACTTCTATTTCTGACTTGAAAATATGACGCAATATGGTGTGCTCAGACACTTTGGCACGTTGTGTTGTCAAATAATGGTGCACCGTTTTTTGAGAGACAGTTGGTTACCATTTTATTGAAAACCAATTTTGAATTAACTATGATCTATTACTATTGTTTTCAGGTTACTTGAAATAGATCTCAAGATGCTGGTTACTATTGTTAGAGTTGATTTTATCTCGAAATTGCATGAAACAAAAAGGATTACTCTAACACTAATTTGCCTTGAAATAAACATTAATAAAATCAACTTTAACAAACAAGACAAATAATACCAATAGAACGAGAATGCAGAAACTGATCTATACAAGAAGGCATGTTATTGTCAATTTCATCCATGTTCAAGTAATAGGATGAAAAGGAACAGAAAAGAAAATAACTGATAAAAATTTAGTAAAACAATTTTTTGGGATAAATTGCATATTTGGTTACTATCTTTTACACCATATTTGAATTTGGTCCCTAACATTTCAGTGCTGTGTCAATTTATTCCTTACCGTTATCTTTTGGATAGATTGCTGATGTGACAAATGGCAAAAATAAAGAATTAGTTTATGTTGATTTAGCAATAAGCTAATTTTTTATTTTAGCCGTTTGCCATAACAACAATTTTCATTCAAGAGATAACGACATAAACTAAATTAGTACGACATTGAAAGATTGGGGGATCAAATTGACACAATTAAAAGGTTAGAGATTAAATTGAAATATAATGTAAATGATAGAGACCAAATACGTAATTTATCCCAAAATTTTTTCCCCAAAATTATTGGTGTGGTATGTTATGGTTGATGTAAATAAATTAGTGTCAACACTAGAAGTATGTGAAAGAAATGTCGCATTATTCATAGTATATCATCTCGTGAAAACTGTGAATGAAGTTATGAAAATAGTTGTGTTACTACTTATCATCTCTACTTAGAACTAGATAGCCATATGTTCAGGGTAAAACCTCCATCTGGAAAGGGATGAATGAAAGACTTGGGGTTTCGTTCATAGGACAAGTGAGAGTTCTTGTAGGGGTCAAAAGCACTAGATAAGATAGGAGTACTTAACAAAATTTTTTGATCAACACAACTAATTTCTAAAATGTGGGAGAGGGTAATCCACAATGGGAAGACTAAGAAGATAGTTAAAGACAATAAGTAACTGAATCATGCGTTTATATATGAAGAAAAAGGTGTTCCTATGGTACAAAAAAGGTATTCTAAGTGATGAATACAAGTGAAAAGTTCCACTCTATTTCTCTCTCTTATTCTTGCTCCAATCCTCTCATTTTTCTGGATCCCCTTTTCTTGTTGCTCTCTTCCTCCTTTTATAGCCATATTACATCATCCTTTAGCTGTCCTACTCTTAACTGGATTTGGGGGATATTTGTCCCATCAGCCTTTTGCCTTGCCATTTCTTGACCATAAAGAAAGACTTTTAAGAGCATTTCTATTATTTAGGTCACTCATTCAGTATTTAATGTGACTAACATTAGGTAGGAGGAGTTCATTAATGTAGAAGTGACTGTTACATTGGATTTTACATTTTTTTCGACGTGTTCCTCAAAAGAAGAGTGAGTGACAGGTTACCTCAGGTTTGGAGAAAGGTCGTTCCTTAGACAATCCTTGGGTCCTTGAGAAAGTAGGGTTTTTAAAATTACCTTTGTAACGAGCCCTAATGGGCCTTGGGAAGAGCAAGTACCATGGTTTACCTAGATCGTGGGCCCAAATGGCCTCTTCTTATCAGAAGTCCCTTTTATATCTTGTTGGACTCTAGGCTAGGTCCATTTCTCGAATTCACCTCCTGAGTTTGAGTCCCGGGCGGATTTAGGTCCACCCCCCACAATTCTAAAAATAGAAGCGTTGAAATTTATTCTTAAAGTATTTGGTTTATTTTTTTAATTTTCTTTAAAAAAAAAATTTTTGATAAATAAAAAAATTCTTTCGAAAGTTTATATTTTGTAGGCAACAACTCCATTATAGATAGCTCAGAGCAATCATCTTTGGATATAATTAACTTCTAAAAAAAAACCCTTTGCATATAACTATAGATGCCAATTTAAACCGGTCCTACAACCAAATGTTATTCTGGGTTAAAAGTAGGCAATATCATTTGCCTAGCTAGCAGGAGGCACAAAACGGACAATTTTGTTTTTGGCTAATCTTAGTTGATTTGTTTTAATTGCAATGGCATTATAGTTATAAGTTTTAAAATATGTCATATTTTGACAGTCTTATAAGAGTGCTGCTTCAAATGATTGTTCGAGCAGCTTATCAAGTGGAGGGGATGATAATTTTACTCATTCATAAAGATATGATAATGCAAAGTCACAACATTTGCAATAGAAGAATATATGAGGAATATTTAGGAATAATTACTCAATAATGATTTTTAATAGATTATTATAAAATATTAACATACATTTTAGAGATATATCATATATATTTGTAAAACATTGTTCTCTATAAAGTTCTTTTCTAGCATAATTACAATGTCCATTAAATAGTCCTCTGTTTCGAGTTTTATTTTTCATTAAGTGATTTTTCGTTTTTTTTAACGCTTTTTTTTTTTTGATAATCTAGGTAAATGCTATCATGCAAAATGACTACAATCATATATTATGAAATTCAGTGACTGTTTCTTAGCGTATACGCAAAATTTTCCGACTAAACTGACTAAATCATAATGATATGATGATTAAAAAAATCTGAAACTTATAGTAACATCTTAAACTACAAATGGAAAAGACATTCAACTGAAGAAAAAATCAAGTTTTTCTCAAAAGATACTAATGCATGGGCTTATGAGAATGAGTACACAAGGCTTGAAGGGGACTGAAAGGAAGCCAGAAATCAAACCAAAAACAAAATGAATTCCCCTGCCATGAGCATAAAATCCATTATAAATAATATCTAAATCAATTGATATCTTTTGAGAAAAACACTTTTGCAATCATTCTCAAAAGCCGATGCATTAATATCCCCTCTTTTTAAAAATTCTTAAAAGATTTAATCAGGTTGTAGAGAATTTAATTCTATGATAGTTCATAAAACATGTGTTACACAAATATTAAATCATAAAATATAAAGCATCCTCAACAAAGTCAAAAATCCCTGAAACTCAAATCTAAAACTAAGCTGTTCATTTCCCAACAGAAAATTGATAATACTTAAAAATCTAACTCAAAATCCTGAATGCAAAGTGCATTTAAGTAAAAGAGCTGGCAAACTTCTTTTAATCCCAGCCAGTAGCAGGAGGAGCACCTTCAATAACGGTAACAGTAGAAGCCATTGGGGGTGGTGGAACAACATCCCATTCAGCTGTTAGAGGAGGAGCTGTAGTAGAACAACAAAAGGGTTTAGAAATATATTTAAAAACATGTCAGCAGCTCTGAAGGACAGAATGACATCCATCATATAATTTTTAGAAGAAAACACAAACTATCAGCTTTGTAAGAAAAGCAACAAAACACTAACACAAAATGGGGGAGGGGAATTTAAGCCCAAACCCAAGTTATCGTCCATGAGAGAATATGTATAAACAATGCCAATAAATCACAAGGCTCTTGGAAAATATGTATAAACAATCACATTATATATGCGTAAGAATAATAGCTCAAGTCCATGCAAATAAAATTAGACGGACAACGTCAACAAGATAATATCTTCGATTTTAACAAGCCAATGTATAAGAAAGTAATTTAGTTCTACCTGCTTCAGAGCCCCAGGTACCAGCAACTACTGGTGGTGGAACTTCAGTGCTCCACTGGGTATCGGCACCTTGAACAGGCCATTGGTCAGCAGCAAGGGGAGCAGCAGAATACTCAATTCCATAATCTGTAATCGCAGTTGGTTCTTCTTCTTCTTGTTGCTTAGCCTCCTCTGGCTCCCGATAGAAGAATAGATCCACCTAAACATACAAAGAATGTCCCATTTTTAAATTGGCAATTTAGCTTTCCAACAAAAGGCCACCAAACAAAGCATTCTAGTTTCCACATACCATCACTTCCCATTTAGAACCAACACGAATAGTACCACGCATCTGCAGAACCATCCTTGCCAAAAGCCAGAAGAGACATCCTATGCTATGCTTCCCCTTGTTGTTAGCAGGGATCCCAATATCAACATACCGCATTGGTGAATCAGTATCACAAAAAGCAATGGTTGGGATATTTCCAAGAGCAGCTTCCTTAATGGGCTGCAGTCAACTTTTGGTAGTGAGTAAACATTGGTACAAACAAGAAGCAGCAACAGCAAAAATAATGCAAGAACATCAATATAAATATAATCCTCAAAATTTAATAACATTCATAGTTCTCAATAGCATGGGCATCATGTTAATTGTGAACAGCAGTAATCACCTGGTGATCAGTCCTTGGATCGGTAAGGATGAGAAGACGGGGCTCACTGAATGATGTTTGTAGCTGATTGGTGAAGGTACCAGGAGTGTGCCTTCCAGCAATAGCATGGGCACCTGTGTACTGAGCAAACTTCAGAACCGCTCTCTGACCATAAGGCCTTGCAGACTGTACAATGATGTCCTGAGGATTCTCAATGGCAACAATTACCCGGGCTGCCAGCTGAAGCTTCTCCCAAGTCTTTCCCAGGTTGATAATGTAAATGCCTAAAGTCAAGACAAAAGTAATCAAGTATTAGAAAATGTATATTGGTAATCAATACATACACATGCAATAGCAATTTGCACATGCAATATCAAACAACCCCAATTTGTATGTATATATACAAAAACAGACAAGAAAATAAAGCTCTTTATAGCATTTGTATTTTTAATTTACTTTCCCAGTAGACCACACAATTAAGAACTGCATTTTCAAGCCCAAATTTCAGAAATTTTAAATTGAATCAACACAATCTGCTTTTAGGAGTTAGAAAAAAAAAAAAGAGAAATACGGAGGCTACAAGTATAAACTAGCCTTAAAACCTTCAATCTTAAATATTCTATTTACAGATGAAATGCAAAACAATATAATCTAAAATGCAAAATTTCACTTCTCATTCTGAGATTGATTGAAACAGATACTTTACACCAAAGATTGAGACAAGCATCCAGGCCGATCCTAGGGTATCTTCATTTTTGCAGAAATAATTCTCAAAATCATTACGCAAATTATGCTGTCTCCGAAGTCCAAGTCCAATAAGATCAATTATACAAAGACACAACAGACAAACTGGCCAAGATGTGGAATCAATTGTATAAACAAGTCTTCACCAACTGACCACAATGCATAAGAACCTTCCTATTGCATCAGCATCCAAAGATGCAGAATGTGAAACATCAAGACAATAACGTTCATTAATCTTAATAATCATCAAAACATACAAACAAATATACGCACATCAACAAATAACCATAAGATCTCTAAAAAATAGCAAAAACCCAGAAACAAAAACTCACTAACTCTAACAAATAAGCTATACCCATTTCTCCAAAGGACACAAAATCCAAAACCCAGATCTCAAAATCCCTCCTTTCTCTCTCCCAAACTCACACTTTCTCACATTCCAAACATACCACTACACAACCAAAAACCACACCAACAAAAACAGAGAAAGATCTAAGAAAGTGATATAGAGGAAAAATAAATAAATAAATACCATCGTTTCTCCTCTTGAAGATGTATCGCTCCATCTGGAAATCACAGTTCTTGGTTCCCAAGTGGACATCGGAGGCCAACATCATCTGAATATCAGACTCCTTTTGGGAGAGCTGGTGTGGTGGTGCTGCTGTGGTGTTTGCCATTTTTGCTTTGAAAAAGCTCTAAGCTTTGCAAGCTTGCCTGCCGTGCCTGAGCTTTCTGCGAATGGTAGAGGAAAATGAAAGAGGGATTCGGGTAGGGTTTTGTACTGGTAGCTTATAAATGGGGTACACTGAAACCCTAGCTTCGTCTTAATGACTCAAATGCCCCCTTCCCTACTATGCAATTTACATTTTACACATTTTATAAATATTTTTTTTTATCCATTTTCAATTAAAATAATTCATACTCCAATCCAAAATTATTGTAAAAAGAATTTCTTTTATCCTTAAATTATTTATAAAAATATTTGTTTAAAAATTTTGGGATGAAAGAAAAAATTTGTAAGTGTGTTTAAGTACCAATAATTTACACTTTTTATAAATATTTTATTTTATTTTTATCCATTTTCAATTAAAATAATTCATACTCCAATCCAAAATTATTGTAAATAGTACTTTTTTTATCCTTAAATTAATTATAATAAAAATTGTTAAAAAAAATTAGGATGAAAAAAAAAATCTTTTTGTGTGTCTAGGTACCTATAATTTCCTAATTTGTATAGAGTAATAAAAAAAAAATATATAGTTTCTAATAGTATACTAAATATGTGACAAAAAAATTAACTTAAAAACAAAAAGCTAGTTTTATTACCATTTTTTAAAAATAAAAAGAAGACAAAAAGATAAAAGATAAAACTTTTAACCCAATAGAACTTTGAAGTTTAAAAGCAAAAAATTAAATTGATAATAATTTTAGAGATGAAAATAATATTTTATTTTAAAATAAAATAAAACCCTAATTTAGGGGGGGAAATGTCATAAAATTCACTTCTTTATGGCTCGAGCATTTATATTATTTTATGCAAAAAATTTTATCTATTTTAGTATAAATTTTTATTTTTATTTTACACACTTTTTAAAACACTTTATATTTAATTATCTATTTTACACTATATTATATTAAAATAGAAATTTTTATCGATTGTTTTAATTTTTTTTTTCTTCGCATATTATAATCACTATTCATCCTCTTTCTTCATTATCAAGATATGTAAATAATAAATAAAAAAATTAAATGCAAAATGAATAATATCAATACATATTTATGCAATTAGCATAACAACTTTACAAATTTACACATTTATGCAAATGGTGTTGAGACTTAAGTGTGCATTTGGCAAAAATTAAAATGCCAGCTTATTTTACTTTTTAACTTATTTTTGCTATTATTTATAAGTTTTACTGTATTTTTTGATATTATTCATAAATTCCACTATACTATTTCAGATAACTTTTACTTTTATCTATAATATTTTCAGTAAAAAATTTTTAATTTTAACAAAGTAAATGAAACCCAAACGAACCCTAAATAACTAAAATTTGATTTATTTTTCTATTTTCCATTGTCTATCTAAATGATTCATTGAGCTCCAAAGTCCAACCCTAAACCCTTAGACCCGAGCCCATAATAACTGTGCGTTGGCCAATACCCAGTAGGGCCAACAGTCCATAAACACGACTTTGCATCGTTCACAAAAACTTCCAACTTCTCACACCATCCCGCTTCAAAACCCTCACTGAACTACAAAGTACAAACCTTAAACCCTGTCTCCCTTCCCTCTCTCTCTCAGTTAGCTTTCACATATGCAGTAATGGCTGGTTCGTCAAAGTCCAAAAAACCTTCAAAAATCCCAGAAGACATAGACGCTATCAGATCCGACGTGGCCTCTTTTGCTTCTTCTCTTGGCCTCTCTTCCTCTCTCCCATCCTCCTCTTCTGGCTTCAACGATTCTGATTTTCTCAAAACTGGTCCTCTTAAACCAAAACCCAACAAGGCTCAAAAGAAAAACAACCAGAAGACCAACAATACCAATGAAAACAATGAGAAATTCAAGCCTAATAAGGGGTTTGATAAACCAAAACCAGATCCTAAGTATACCCAGAAGCCAAAGTTTCAGAATTTCAATCCAAATGAGAGAAACAAGAATACCCAGAAGCCAAAAGACCAAGCTTTGAACACAAATGAGAAATTCAAGCCTAAACTGCCTGTACTGGCAGTTGATGACAGTGATAAGCAAAGGGGCTTTGATAAGTTCAAGAATTTACCAAAGCTGCCATTGATGAAAGCTAGTGGGTTGGGAGTGTGGTATGTGGATGCTGCTGAATTGGAAGCAAGAGTTGTTGGAGAGGGGAGGAGAGTGGAGGCAAGAAATGTGCAGCAATGGAAGAGTGTGGTGGAGAAGAAGAGGGAGCTTGGGGAGCGGTTGATGGCACAGTACGCAAAGGATTATGAGGCCTCAAGAGGACAGAGTGGGGATATTAAGATGTTGGCGGCCACACAGAGGTCTGGTACTGCAGCTGATAAGGTCTCGGCCTTTGCAGTTATGGTGGGAGATAATCCAATTGCCAATTTGCGGTCACTCGATGCACTTTTGGGTAAGGTTGCTTTGGAATTGAAGGTTTGACTATTTTGAATTAATAGTTTCTACATTTGAATTATGAATGTGCAGTTTGCAGAGTTTAGGTTGATATTGATTTGTTAATAACTTTACTTCTGATGCTGAAATGGGGCGATTTTATAGAAGGTGAAGCAAAAGGGTGTTTTGATGTCTAGTTTGGTTATTCTATAAAAGTTAATTTTTGTTTCTTCCTAAATATATTTTTCATTTTCTGAAAATAGAGAATACAAAGTTTACGGTCATGGTTAAAGAAGGTTGGTTAAGTTTGTGAAAAAGAATATTGTTGAGAGGATTTCTAGGCTTGTAAAAGTTATGTGACTTAGTAATATTGTGTAGTTGTAAAGAATGTGTGAATGAGATAGACGTGGGGGTGGAAGTTGGAACATGACTTTGTCTAGTTATTGATGAATCCATGATAAAGTTATGACTTATGAAATGTACGAGCTCCTCCTTGTAGAACTCTAATCATGCTTCTATTGATATTTATGGGACTAGGGGAAGTCAAGAGAGCAATTTCTGCATGTTGTATGCTCCTTTAGATATATTGGTATTGGGGATGGTATACACAATAGTGAATACTGGTACAAGCAGTATTTGTACAGATATGTTGTTCTTGGATTGTTTTCCATTATAATTAGCTTTCATCTAGAACACTACTTGAAAAGCATGTGTCGTTTATTCCATGAATTCTTTGATAAGTGAAAGTGTTGTCTATGAATGCTAGGTCTCTGTTTTTGTATGGCTTTGCTCTAGATGCTACTTCAATACTGATTCTTGGCTTGTTCACTGTTATGTGCTAAAGGGAAACTACAATAAGAACCACACTTTTCTGGTGTTGTATATATATTGCATTTCAATGTGGTGTAAAACTGATGACCATTCTAGAAATGAAAGTTATTTGTGTCAAATTCTATGCACTTGAGTGCTTCTTTTTGCTCAATGGGGTTTGATGAGTAATCTATTGAGTGATTGAGTTGCTTTAAATGAACGGATCATTTGTTGCAGGAATGGTAACATCAAAAGTTGGGAAGCGTCATGCACTTACTGGTTTTGATACTCTGAAAGAACTGTTTATTTCAAGGTTCTCTCTCTTGCTCTCTCTCTCTAATTTCATGAAATCTTATAACCTAAGAAATGACTAATCTGTGTTAGTTGCTTAATGCCCTCTCGGAGCATGAGTACTTGGTTGAGGTGTGCCCTAGGTATGTGGCCTCTGCCTGTCATAGCCACTTTAATCACTGTTTTTATAGTTTCTGGTTGTATTCTATTACTTTAGAGTTTCTTCTTTTTAATTTTCAATTAATGTATGAGAACCTCCTGGTTCCTAGTTTGTCATGTGTTATTGTACATGAGTCAGGAAATTAGAAGCAGTTCCACTGTTAGTATAGAATTTCATTGGCTTCAACATTTCTGTTTATATTATGACTCTCATTCAACAATTCTCTACTTTGCATGTATGTAGATTACATGCTTAATTGCTGCACTGACTGCCCCATATTTTCCTTTTATCAGTTTACTACCTGATCGTAAGCTGAAGAGCCTCTTGCAGAGACCAGTAGATACTCTTCCAGAGACAAAGGATGGTTATTCCCTTCTACTTTTCTGGTATTGGGAGGACTGCTTAAAGCAGAGGTATGTGTTATATCTGTATCATTAAATGAACACTGCTGGTTCTACAATTATAAACATTTCTTTTTCAGGTATGAACGCTTTGTTGTTGGACTTGAGGAAGCATCAAGAGATATGTTACCTGCACTAAAAAATAAGGCTTTGAAGGTTAGTTGATTCTTTATTTTTTCTCTCTCTCTGACTATCCATTGAGCTTACTCATGAGCATTTATAATTCACTTTTATAGATCACTTTCTGAAATGTTTTCCTAATTATAGATCTTGATTCCTCTTTAGAGCACTTGTAATGATTATTTGTAACTTGGAAGTATGATCTAAGTATCTTGCAGCTATTTAAGTTCTTGAATAAGCTTCTTTTTTAATTTTTTTTAATTTTTTTATACACTGTATGTTGCAGTGAGGTTTAGCTCTTAATCAGATGTTGCATATAAATGTGAATGATAAAATCAAATATATAGCGGATTAGAACATAAATAATATAAATTTGATGTTGGCCAAAGCTTTTGTGACATCAATTTCATATTTTGCAGACAATTTATGTGCTGCTGAAGAGTAAATCAGAACAAGAACGGAGGTTGCTCTCTGCATTAGTTAACAAAGTAAGTTCACCGTTCACATTGAATTTTGGCCTCGTCTTATTGAATTATATTGTCTAATTGAAGTTACTCCCACTTTTGACCCTGGTTTATTGTCTGCTTCAAATTTTTGGTTACATACAGCTGGGAGATCCTGAAAACAAGGCCGCATCCAATGCTGACTTTCACTTAGCAAACCTTTTATCTGACCATCCAAATATGAAGGTAAGACAGTGTCTTGTGTTGCTGCTTCTAATTCTTTGCCTTATATATGACATGGGAGCTTATGTGCTTGTTACACTGGCTTGTTTTAACCAATGACCCATACAAACTGAAACTTCAAGGGTTAGAGTATAGGACATTGCATTCTATTCTGTAGGGAAAGGCTGTACCTAGGTTATAAGTCAAATCTAGCAAGATATGCCATTTTATAGATGGACAGTTTTTAATTAGGACCCCCACCCCACCCCCCACCCCCCACCCCCCCCCCCAAAAAAAAAAAAAAGCGCAGAGCAGCTAGAATCCTCAACGCATTAGTTAGGGTTGGCTTACCCACTTTTCATTGCATTTGAGGTCTGATGCAGCATGTCACTAGGACACTCCAATGAATATCTGTATTGGACCATTCATAATAGTGACTAAATTATATGCTAGTTGTCAACCTCTCAACCCTCCTCCTTTACCCGGGCTTGGGACCAGCTGTGAACTAAACATATGACACTAAGCACAAACACAAGCAGAATTAACAAACCACAAAACCCCCACACGCGCCCCCCTCCCCCCCCCCCCCCCCCCACACACACACACACACACAACAAAACAAAACAAAAAAAGGAATAGAAAACTGCTGTTTTCTGGTTTTTTGGGTGAACATAGTAACATTCAGAGGAGCTATTCTGGATGCTGATGTTATCTACTTTGTGAGGTCCTCTTTACAGGCTGTGGTGATTGACGAGGTGGATTCTTTACTTTTTCGGCCGCATCTAGGATTTCGAGCAAAGTACCATTCTGTAAGTCCCTTTATATAAACTGCTGATTATTTGAATCACTGCCATGTAATTAGGAGGAAACTGCATTTATAGAAAATGAATTTTCCCATATGTTTTTCTAGTACTCTCCATATTTATTTCAATCTTGTACTTGGAAAAAGATTGGCTGCAGTCTTATGTATAGCATCTTATGATGGAGTTTTTAAACTTGACAATCTAATGGTCACCACTGTCCCAGCACAGTGGTGAGATATTTGGAGTGTTTAGCATTTTTTTGCACCATAATCATGTTTACTAGGATTAACATTTAACTGATAAAACTCATTTGATCATGCATGCTTGTTAAGTCTGGTGCATTTTTCTATTCTTGTGTACGCATTCATAGGTTCCCGAGGAACATATATAAGAATGTATGTATAATCTGTAATCTTATCATACTTAGGATATTTCTACCTTTCTACCCTAATGCCATTTGTCTTTCTGTAAATAAGTTGCCTCTGTACGTTAGTTCAACTGATTCCAGTCACTTAGATAGTTTTGAGCTTGATTCAATGTATTATCCCGATTCTTTCTGAATTATATATTCCTGAGCAAACGCATATAGTATGACTCTATTTCGTATTTGAAATCATATGAGCAGACGGCATGTTATTTCTTGTTTTGTGCCACTTGTTATAATGTACTGAAACTACATTGGTAGGTATAGTGAACTGATTCTGATCACCTAGATTTTAAGTATTCCATTAAACTATGTACTTCAACTTCCATAAATTACTCCAATTCTTTACACACACACACACAAACAATTCATTTTCATTTGTTTAACCCACAAACATATTAAATCTGTTGTGTACATTTGCAGGTTAACTTTTTGAGTCAAATTCGTCTCAATCATAGGGGAGATGGACCAAAGGTGGCAAAACGTTTAATAGATGTATATTTTGCACTTTTCAAGGTATGAGTACACTTCTGTTTTTACTTTTTATCATTTCTAATGACATTTTTTCTTTCACATTTAAATTAATTTTACAAATCCTCTACCTTACCAACTCAAGTTCTTTTGTCAGATAGTTTCTTTAAAACCTTCTCCCCTTGTGTGTTTGTGTTAAAATACTTAGTATTCTCAAAAAAAAAAAAAAAAAAAAAAAAATCTTTTGTCAGATGTGTAGTTCAATTGCTACAATATTGAGTAGTCCTTTTGAATTACTAAGAATGTTAGAAAGTCCATTGATTATGATTCACCATTTCAGGTTCTGATTACCGAGGCTGAAGCTGATAAAAAGATAGATGAAAGTGGCAAAGCAGTGGATAGAAAAGCTCATGGTTCTAAGAAGGATAGCGAAGTGAAAAGTTCATCAGAAACTCACGTTGAATTGGATTCGCGGCTTTTATCGGCTCTTCTAACAGTCAGTACAAAAGTTCATTATATCTAAGTCAAGAGTTACTCTGATAGGATTTTTTGTCAGCTTCCCAATTGAGATAGCCATGCTTTCTGAAAGGCTTTTTTTTCTGAATATTTTTACTAATTACCTGTGCTTTCACTTCATCCTCATAGGGAGTTAATAGAGCATTTCCGTTTGTCTCAAGCAATGAGGCTGATGACATTATTGAGGTCCAAACACCAACGCTTTTTAAATTGGTAAGTGTAATGGTTGATATCAATTAATAGTGAGAACTGGGTGAGAAGAAAACTTTGTTTTTGTATTGTCATATGGATGTTCATATCTCATGATTGCCTTTATAATATGCTAGATGTTAATATGAACCTTTTACCTTCAGGTTCATTCAAAGAATTTCAATGTAGGAGTTCAAGCATTAATGCTTCTTGATAAGATCTCATCTAAGAATCAAATTGTTAGTGACCGGTTTTACCGTGCCTTGTATGCAAAACTCCTACTTCCAGCTGTCCTGAATTCTTCAAAGGTAAGTAAATTTGGGCTTATTTAATATGTGCTTCCTTTTTCTGGATAATGATATATTTGAAATGCTTAGCTCAATAATCAATTATATTTAATGTGGTTTAGTTTTGTTTGATTGCAGATACATACTATGTGAATTCCATTTCTAATAGTTCATAAGAACTTGCAAATTCCATTTCTTATTATTATTATCTTTCAACTTTTTTGGGGTTTTGTTATCACAATTCTTGGCGTTCCATTGTCATATGATGGCATTTGAATATTTAAACTAGCTTATGGTATTGAAGTAGGGTGAGGATGTTTTAATTCAAGTTCATCTCTACGTGGATTTAGATATTTTTAGAGAGAGAGAACCCCCAAATTAATAGTTCTGCCTAATGCCCTGTTTTTCTGATACTACCAAACACATGAAAGTGCATAATTTTTTTTTGGAAAACAACCCTATCTCATGCTAAGCTAAATAAGGGAAGTCAAGAGATAGTTTTCCTTTGACTTTTTTTTTTAATTTTATTATTATTATTATTATTATTATTATTATTATTATGATACTACCAAACACAAAAAAAAAAAAAAAAAAAAAAAACTATCTTCACATAAAGGTTTTCCATCAAAACAAATGGAGATTAGGATGACCTTGTTGATATTTTAGGTTCTCCTTTATCATATACAGCCCTAAAAGTGAAGACTATCTTCCTGACCCGTGTGGGCTTGCTGTGGAAATTGTTTCTTCAGTTATTGAGATAGTATGTAACAAACTTAAGATCTCTCTAAGGAATTGTTTCCCAAAATAATAATAATAATAATAATATATCCATCCTAAAAATATGAATTTCAAGGTAGTTTGCAGGACATGAGTTATCCTTTGAGAATGTGGCAATCTCTTATTTAGTTAGATGACAAATTTTCATTTGTGATTTAATGATAGTGTTAACATTACTAGCTTGTTCTTCAATTTTCATTATCATTCTTCCCCAATTGACTTGTACCATAGAATTGGGTTTAGCCAGAGCAGAGTGGCATTTCTTTGATTCATTCGCCCTACATGATCATTAACTTTCTTCCAGTGGAGAAGGGGCAGACCTTTCCCATCTAGCGTTTGGCGTGCAGCTTTTCTTGCATTCTCTCTTGGTTTCAT
This sequence comes from Quercus suber, assembly GCF_002906115.3. NCBI lineage: Eukaryota > Viridiplantae > Streptophyta > Magnoliopsida > Fagales > Fagaceae > Quercus > Quercus suber. The sequence continues at coordinate 45,884 of NW_027069704.1, read as the reverse complement.
TTTGTGATTGATCTTTACATGGCTTGTCTTTCAGGCTGAAATGTTTATTGGACTTCTTCTTAGAGCAATGAAAAGTGATGTGAATTTAAAGCGTGTTGCAGCTTTTGCAAAGCGTGTTTTGCAGGTTAGTATTCTCAGCTTGTCCTTTTTCAAGCAGATGTTGAACAAAAGCAATCCATTTGGATAGTTCTACATGTACTTCCTGTTGTAAAGTACCTTATCAATATAAACCCAGAATTTACCTTCTGTATTGCATTCATTTATGCTCTTTTGATGCCATGAAGAAAGAGCAAGACATTTTTTTTGTCACAAATGAGGGCCCTGGTCTTTGTTTGTACATATGTTTGAGCATTTTGTAACTCGTGAATTATGAAGTGAAGATCCATAGGGTAGTCGGAGTTGGGTCTGTCAATTAAGGATTTATGGCTTTTCTTGTCCTGTACTTTGACAAAAATTACATATGCAAACACACCTACAGGTTGCGCTTCAGCAGCCTCCTCAATTTGCCTGTGGATGCATTTTTCTCCTCTCTGAAGTTCTTAAAGCTAGGCACCCTTGTGGTAAGATGGGTTTCATTTTAGGATTCTCTGAGCTGCATTGTATCCCATTGTAAATGTTTTTACGTTTGAAATAAGAATTCTATCACCATTCAGGAACATGGTGCTTCAGAATGAATCAATTGATGAAGAGCTTGAACATTTTGAAGATGTTGTTGAAGAAACTGATGATGAACCAAACACTACATCAAAGAAAGAAGAACATGTTGTTGGGCTTGTTCATGGTAGTGATGCTGCTAAGTCTGACAGTGCATCTTCAGAAGATGAAGATGACACTCCTGCTTCTGATTCTGAAGATGTTTCGGATGGAGAGGAATTGCTTGTGAGAAATGACTCAAAAGATCTTGAGGAATCCAAAACCTTATCTGAACATAATGGGCAGCAACATCAAGTATCCTCTAAGTCATCTTTGTTGCCTGGAGGGTACAATCTGCGGCATAGAGAACCCTCTTACTGGTCAGTTGTCTATCCTAAGCTTATTTTAACTAGTTCTAACTTCCACAGCATGCAACATATATATATGGGCAATAAAGACTATAATTCAATACTTTGGACAGAAGCCTTTTGGGCATGAGGATAAACCACTTAGCTCGTCAGGGGTGAAAAGCCCCTGGATCTTGGTAACTGGTTCTAGCGGATGGGGTCCAGTTGCCCGTAGGGGTTTGATTAACGTACAACTAATCTGAGTGAAGTTCTCCTACATTCAAAAAAAAAAACTTTGGACAAAAAACCACAAAATCATGCAAATTATAAAAATTTAATCTAGTCATTGTGTAATAGTTAAGCAACATTGAACATCTTTGCTCTAGGAACAACCTAGTGCAGGGTTTTTCTTTTGGGTTATGTTGCAAATTTTCTAGCACATTGCCTTACTCTTTATCTAATAGCATATTCATTCTTTTCTCTCTTTCTAATTTTCGAATGCACTTTCAGCAATGCAAATCATGTAAGCTGGTGGGAGCTGGTGGTACTTGCTTCTCATTCGCACCCTTCAGTTGCTACCATGGCTAAGACCCTTCTTTCAGGGGCCAATATTGTCTACAATGGAAACCCACTGCATGACCTATCACTGACTGCTTTTCTAGACAAATTCATGGAGAAGAAACCAAAGCCAAGCACATGGCATGGTGGTTCCCAAATCGAACCTTCTAGGAAGGTCAGTTTCTATACTGAACTTTCTAGACCTGTAAATATTTTTCCTTAAGTAAACACCCCCCCCAACCCAAAAAAAAATCCTAATGTGAAATTCTTGTCTAGCGTTCTTGAGTGATGAAATCATGGACCTTTTATTGTGTTGCTGACTTCATTTTTGTCTCCAGCTTGACATGAACAATAACTTAATTGGGCCAGAGATACTCTCTTTGGCTGAAGTTGATGTACCCCAGAGGATCTTGTCTTTCACAAGTTTTATGTGAATAAAATGACTTCCTCCAAGAAACCAAAAAAGAAAAAGAAGAAAGGAGCAGAGGAAGAGGCTGCTGAAGATTTGTTTGAAGTGGATGGTGGTGAAGTGGATGACGGTGAAGTGGATGGCGGTGATGAGAGTGATAACGAAGAAATTGAAAATATGTTGGATTCGGCTAATGTTTCCATGGAAGCAGATGGTGACTACGATTATGATGATTTGGACCAAGTTGCTAATGAAGATGATGAAGACTTGGTTGGTAATGTCAGCGATGCAGAAACAGATGTCCCCTCAGATATTGCTGAGGGAGAAGATTTTGATGCCATTGCAGATGATGATCACAGTGACAATAGCGATGATGTTGATATAGGGGATGCAGATGATGATGTTGATAATGAGGATGAGGATGAGATATTTGACCAAAGAAAAAGAAAACAAAAGGCTGGTGGCAAGGCTGCAGCGTCCCCATTTGCAAGTATTGAATACTATGAGCATTTGTTGAATGAGGATAGTCCTGCTAAAGAGGGTTCCACAAAAAAGAAGCTCAAGTCACGAAAGAAAAGAAGAGTCGCCAAAAATGAATCTTAACAACTCATTCACTATACTGTCTGATCTAGGAAACACAATGTAATACTCAATTTATTCATATCTTGCAGTAGCTGGAAAGAGATTATTCAGCCTAGTGCATCAATTACTGGTACGAATGGCACCCAACTATTCCATAGCATTTTTGTTAAAGAGGAAATATGCTTTGTTTAATCTAGAAACAGACCTCAAGGCTCAAGTGTGGCAAACTTGCTGTTTTGCTACACACCTTAATATAATCCCTTCCCAGATCACCTTTGGCCAAAAGTTTTTTTTTTTTTTTTTTTTTGGTATTGGATATTTATCCCCTTCTTTGAATGAGATTGGATTGCAAAGTCCCAACATCATAGTCATGAGATTCAATTCATTGCACTTGCATGAAATGGGAGACCATGACCTCTGGTTCATCTTCTCTATATTCCAGTTTATCAACTCAAGCTATACTTTACTTATGCTGTAGGGTAGTATTCCGTATGCATGGAACAAAAAATCAAGTATAGTTTGTATGCATGGAACAACAAATCAAGTATAGTTTGGATGGAAAGGAAAACGACATGTAGTTTACCAGGGCAAAAAGGACTGCACAGGGTTTTGCCCCTCCGATGAAAAGAGGATAAACATCAACTTGAGGAAAGAACCAAAATGATATGCGTAATTTAACCATAAAGATCAGCTATGTACTAGTGTAAACTCGATAAAAACTATATTTTCAGACTCAGGCTAGCAATTTTACTTTGAAAGTTCCAAACCCAACATAATGGTTAACCTCTAACCTTCGTGTGGATTACATTGAATGGTACTTATTAATACCTTTGCGTTGATTGTCTTGTATGAAGATTTTGATTTACAATTATTATTCATGTATCAGATACCTGGTATATTTGCTCTACAATACATCCTCTCGTGATGTGCCCATACATTGTAAGAGGAATATACAGGGAACAATCCATATATCAAATAATCTATGAGATTAGTTGATTTGTGGCTATATAAGCTCTTTTGGTTTGGTCAGCTAGATAATTATTCATGTATCATATCATCCTCTCATTATCTCAGTGTGTATGCTCCAGATCCTCTCACAAGTTCACTAAGGATCCACACATTCAAAATGGATGAGATATTCTAGTTGATTAGGCTATGTCAGCCCCTATGTTTTGGTCAACTAGTGATTACAAGTTATACTGAACTCCAACAGAGGCTTCTAAATAATTTCTACATCCTCAGTGCCTTACAGACATTGTCTGTCCCAGTGTCAACTTCAATTTACAATATCCAAGGCGGTCTCAAACAGTGATCATCGAAGACATAAAAATAACATTACATGAATCAAAACACTACACCATTTACCACACAAAGTAGTAGGAAGATACACAGGAATTTTTTGACATGCTAGATTGCTTCCTCGAAGCATTCAAATAACAACCAACTTGATGCCTAAACTAAAACCTATCTACAACATCGTGGTGACACAAATTAGAAGCCTAGAAACTTATCACTCCCACTTTGTCTTTCCCATCCTCCCCAAATCTATTTTAGGAAATGGTAACTTCAACAGTTTTGGACTTGGGTGGTGGAGGAAGCTTCTCAACAACCACAGTCAAAACCCCATTTTCGCATTTGGCTGTAATGGCTGACACATTAGCATTTTCGGGCAATCTGAACTTTCTCAGAAGCTTTTTTGGTGCCCTTCTCTCAAGCCTGAGGTACTTGCAACCTTCTTCTTCTCCCTCTTCACGTTTTCGCTTTCCACCACTCCTGATCACGAGAGTGTTCTCATCTTCAACCATTACCTGCAACAAAGTAGAAAGAAGACCTTAGGCAGAGCTTCCCAAATATTATCATTTGCACAACATTTAGACAGTTTAGTTTGCTATTAAAGTCTTCAGTATGACATACGCATTCAGGCTTCATAAAGACCAAAAGGCTTGGGAGAGAAATGATAAATATTATAAGTCTCCCATAGCCGTTTCCAAAATATGTGTCATTTCTAGCTAAATCTTAATCATCTACAAATACCAAAAATTCATTAAATCCATCAAACAGAAAATTCCTAGACAAGTTTCATGACCTACAGCCTCGCTCAATATACATATGAAGTTCTCTTATATCATAAAGGATAGTACAAGGGATACAAGGGATCCTCTCCCTCAAATTTTTGAAAGAGAAAAGCGCCATTTCACATCAAAGATTTAGCTTTTTATGAATATATAGATATACATGATCCTAAGTTATTGAAAATCAGAGAGCATTCCTAATTGCACAGAATGAGTAGTTAAATTACATAAAAGTAAGTACACCTATAGATTCATGAAAAAATCACATCACATCAAGTACACCTATAGATTCATGAAAAATCAAATCTTCTGCATGAAATGGACCATATCCATATCAAAACAAATTGGATGTGCATTATCAGTAGATGCTGTATCAAATTTTTGCCCCTAACTAGAAACAAACCATTCTCTTCTTCATCATATCAAAATGGAAGTGCAATTATCAGTACAAGCTCTCTCAACCTTGTACCTCCTCTTCATCAAATTCCACAAACTTCTAAATCCAACCACACCATTCAAGCACACAATGTTGTAAAATAAAACATTAGCAATGTAGGAAGGTGGGAAAGATAGACACACCTGAATATCAGACTTGGACAGACCAGGCACGTCCATGTAGAAAATGTACTCCTTGGGAGTGTCCAAAATGTCCACTGGAATGCTCAACACACCCTTGCTCTCATTGGACTCGTGTTCCTGCGAAGGAAACATCAATTTCTCAAAGCTCTCCGGGATATTGAACAGGTGGTTCACCAAGTCCCCACTGATCCCAACACGGCTCATTTTTTCCAATTCTTAGCAACACACGTGAATGCTCTGTGAATTTCAACAAACACAGCAACAAGCATTAGCAACTAACAGCAACAAGAGTGATACTACAAATTTTTCTACATAAATTGATGTGTCAAATTATTGTTGATGTGACACTAGTTACGTTCATTTACACATTAATTTGGAAACTATTTATAGTAAAATTGACATAGCTTAGCATTATCCATCAACTACACAATATTCAAAAGCCTTGACCGTCAGAAAAATGCAACAGCAAAAATAATCACGTTGAGAGAGAAAAGGAGAGTAAAGCAAAATGAAAGCGAAGGGCGCAAGTGTTTCATTTCATTCGTGCATAAATCAAACAAGCCTAGGGATAGCTTAAACAGTACGTCTTCCGGATTAAGAACTCTGTTTGTTTCACGAGAAATTGGCAAAATAAAGTGAAGGAAAATGGTTACAAGTAAATATAATAGCAACTAAACATTAATCGATAGCCTTAACCCCAGAAACTACAACTAACCCACTTGCGCAAAACTTCGAAAAACAGCGATGGCGTAGTGAAATCCCACTGACCCAGTAAGGAAAGTATAAATTTTTCTAAGATTTACAAGCTGATGCTCCTGCTTGTTTCTCGGGAAAAAAATGCAGAGAGAGAGAGAGAGAGAGAGAGTAGCAAAATGCTAGCTAGTAAAGGGTGTTAGCATTTCATTTCGTTTCATTTATGATGACCCACAAAAGTTTAGCGATTGATTAAGCATTAAAGTGTTCAAGAACAAGAAGGTAGTACTCTGTTTGTTTCTCGAGAAAACAGTAAAAGAAAGTGAAGAAAAAACTGTTCACAAATAAAATGAACTGGCCCACCTAGAAGAAAGGAAAAGAAGAGAAGAGAAGAGAAAATGAAAACCGTATGCTTTACCTGATAAATGCCAAATGGGTCTTTCGGATCTGCGCGGGAAAACACACTGATAAAGCTGTGACTGATTGTTTGCCGAGAAAATGTGGGAAATGTTTATATAGAAAACAGAGAGACAAAAGCGGAGGAAAGTTCGAGAGGGACAACCGAATGGTCTGGAAAAATCTTGGCCCTTGGAGAAGCCTTATGCCTTACACTTGTAAGACTCTAGGATGGTGTGGGACCTTCTTATCGTTTTATTTTTTGTCGATGTGACTTATCAAATTATTATTATTATTATTTAAAGAATGGATAGTATTCCAAGTAAAAATGCGGTAAAATGTTTCCGTTTTTTAAACTTGTTTTTAACTGAATCAAATTTTGTGTAAAACTTGATATTATCAAAATCGAGTTCTACTAGACGTTGAGAAAAGACAAAAAAACCGTGCTCCTGTAGCACCCATTCCTGAGAGCTTGTCTCTACACATCCCAACCCTCCATAACTCCTCTCCTACTTAATCAATGCCTTAGCCATCCATTTCCTCATCTAAATATCTTTTTCAACTTACCCCACTAATCCCACACTCCCTGATGGAGGTCTCGGATCTGGTAAACCGCACAAAGAGATGCTCCTTTCAAGATATTCGGCTAGAGCTCCCTCCAAACCAACAATCTCAGAACCCCACTGCAAACACCATTATCGGTAAACTCTTATCCCCAAAAACTCTCAGTCTACCAATCATTAAAGAGGTAGTGTCCAAAGCCTGGCGCCCCCTCTATCCTCTTGAAGTTATCAAGCTAGACAGCAACATCTTCCTGTTCAAATTTCAACACGAAACCGACGCCCAAAAAACCTTCCTCAAAAGACCTTGGTCCATCCGTGGAGGGCATCTTATTCTAAAGAAGTGGAACCCTTGCCTTACCTGGAAAGAAGTGGATTTCTCCAAATCCACCCTTTGGATTCAGGTTCATGGGCTACCCACACTCTGGCTCTCAGAAGCCAACCTTAAAATCATTGGCACTTTAGCTAGAGATGTCATTGAGTTAGACTTATCTGGAGAAGAAGGCTCAGAATGGAGAAGATTTACTAGAATCAAAGTTAACATTGACGTTGAACAGCCTTTGCTCCCCGGAGTTTTCCTCCCTCGGCCTAATCTTGACGATCTCTGGGTAAGCCTCAAATATGAGAAGCTTTCCATTATTTGCTATATTTGCGGGCTCATTGGGCACGATGAAAAAGATTGCAACAGAGAAATCTACAAACTGCAAAACCCATTTGGTGCCCGGTTTAAGGCTGCCGGTCCTTGGCTCAGGCTGGAAAACGACCACATTCCGATGCGAGTATACGACAAACCAGATCTGCAGAAAGTTCATGCCACCTGGACTGAGATTGAAGAAGAGCCTCTGGTACCTGACACAGCTGTCCAGCCCTCGGTCGAATGCAGCCAAGATCTGCCCCAAGTATACCCACTCCAAGGACAGATGGTAGTGGGATTGTGCTCCCACGCCAATTGCACCAGCAGCTCCTCACAGATACCGGCTGAACTAGGCGTGACGATCGTTGCCACACAAGGTTTGTCTCATCCTCTATCCCCTAACCCCTGCTTATCTAATATCCAACCCACACCCGATACTCATGTGGGCCCTGTCCTCCCTCAAGCACACAGCCCACCTCAACATCAAACTTTAAATCTTTCTCCGGATATTCACGCACCCACCCCCGTTTCTGAGTTGGGCCCTATCCTCCCTCAAGCCCACAACCCACCTCAACCAAACCACACATCCCATTCATCACCATCTTCGCGACCCAGCCCACACTCTTCCAGCCCAACAAAAACAAACAATCAAACCCAAACTTTTACCCTCTCTCCCCCTTCAACTTTTCACATGGTAAACACTCAATCTATACCCTCTGATACCCCACACACGTCCACCCCTGTCTCTAAAAGAAAAATCTCAAAGGAAGAGCTATCAACCTTTACCAAAAGACTCAAAATAGCTTCAAATGCATCTGAACCAGTCTTCTTTGACCCCGTTACCACAACCCTCATTCCTAAATCAAAGATTGAATCCTTCATCCTGGAAGAAGAGCATAAATCCCACTCCCCCTTCATTCCCAAGGTCCATGGAGAGCCACTCAAAGGTAAAGCTCGAACCCCTAACCTTTCTAAATCTGTTGTTCCCCTTACTTCTGTGGAAGTTGCACACACTCTTTCTGTTCATACGGCCGAGGAGGCGGGCCTTACCATGCCCCTACCCTCACCATGAGGGCCCTTTGCTGGAACTGCCGAGGCATTTGCGGCGCCTCGACAGTCCAAGCCTTAAAGGCTCAAATAAGCAGCGCTTCGCCCAATTTTATTTTTCTTTGCGAAACTAAGGCAACTGATAAGAGAATGAAGGTTGTTATGGAAAAGTTAGGATTTCAGAATAGAATTGTGTTTGATGCCAAAGGAAGAGCTGGCGGTCTAGCTATGATGTGGAAGTCAGATAGCATTGTAAGTGTCTTGGAGTACAACAAAAACCTCATAGCCATCAAAATCTCTGACCCGGTGAGTGATTGGGTCTTAGTGGGCTTTTATGGTCCACCTTACTCCTCCAAAAAGGCCAAAGCATGGATAAACCTAACGGCATTCCTTGAGTCCGTTCAATGTCCTTGGGTCTGCTTTGGCGACTTTAACTACACTTTAAGCCAGGAAGACATCAGCGGAGGAAGCACAAGTTCCCAATCAGTCACCAACCACCTTAGAGATCTTATGTTTGAGTTCAGCGCTGTTGATTTGGGGTTCTCTGGAAACAAATTTACCTGGGCTAGAGGTAAGTGGGGCAGTGCCGCAGTTAAGAGAAGGTTGGACAGAGGTATCGCCAGCATTGCCTGGCGTTTAGCCTTTCCTAAGGCCTGCATATCCCACCTTGGAGCCATTTGTTCCGATCACACACCACTCCTTTTAGATACTTGTCCCAAGGATGCCTTTGCCCACAGGCCTTTCCGTTTTGAAGCGGCCTGGATTCGGGATCCTCGATGCTCTGCTGTCATAGAAAATGCTTGGAATGAGGATGTCAATGGGTCTAATTTCACCAGGTTGTGCAAAAAACAAGAGGCAACCCGCCAAGCCCTCCGTAAATGGAATAAAGAGGTGTTTGGTCTTTGTCAGGTAAGAATCAATACCCTCATCCAAAGGATCTCCAATGTTCAAAATGCCCAAAACAGATGAACACATGCTTTGGCTAACTAAACTCGCTTGGATGGTCGCATCCAAAGAGACAGTCTCTGCATGTCTATTTTGAGAGCTAAATACAAGTTAGAAAATGACTGGTTGAGAAGAGAACCCCCAAGAAACTGCTTCTCCAGTTTGGAAAGCCATTGAAGGTGTCAAGGAAACCATTGTCAAAGGTGCGTGCTACCTAATAGAGATGGAGCCTCCATTAATGTCTGGTTAGAACCGTTGGTCCTTGGATTCAAATTTCATACCAAAGCAGCAAACTGCATTTGCTGAGACACCCCTTATGGTTTCCATGCTCAATCAATGGACCATCCAACATTGGAAAGAGAGTCTTATTCGCCAACTCTTGAACCATCATCTGCAAAGGCAATACCTATCCATTCCACTTGCTGTGCACCAAGGCAACGACAAACTCATTGGGTGCCTTGCTTAAGAGGAGAATTTACAGTCAAATCAGCATACAAAGTCGCCAACCCACAGTCTTCACAAAGTTCTTATCTGACCAGCTATGGAGAAGGCTATGGAAAATCAAAGTGCCTGAAAGGATCAAGATGTTGTTGTGGAGAATCGCATCAAACACCATCCCGGTTAAGGAAATCCTAGCTCAGAGAATGGGATTGGACAATCAGGTGTGTGAACTTTGCCATGAAGCCCTGAATCTTCTTGCCATCTATTCTGCCTCTGTCCTGTAGCCAGAGCAATCGGTTTCTTCTTGCTGGGGAATGAGAGTTCATAACCAAAACATAACCAAGTGCTGATATTGTAAAGTTGGTTCTTGAGCCACCTATTCCTCGGATTTAGAAGTAGACAGAGAGCACATCACCACAACGTTGCATTCACTCTGGATGAAATATGGCTCTTGAGGAATCAACTCATTTTCGAAAGATACCAAGATTGACATTCTTTCTTCCAGCAGCCGATATCTCAAGCAGAGCAGCAGAAATTTCCAATTTGCACAACTAGAAGTACATGCTCCCCTCCTCTCTCACCAACTTCTGGTCACCTCCTCCTAGAGGGTATCATCAAGCTTAATGTAGAATGCAGCGGTTGGACCCACATCCACAGCACTGGCAGTTATTGCTAGAGATCACACTGGGGTTCCTATTAAGCTTTGGGCTAAAAAATATATCAGCTGTCTCCCTGTTCAAGCTGAAGCCGCCTCGGTGCTTTGGCCATCAACCTTGCCACTGCTGAGGGTCGGACGAAATTATTAGAGGAGATTCTAAGATTTGNCAGACATATCATTGATAAGGTTGAAACGAGGCTCACGGGTTGGAGAAGCAAATGCCTCTCTTGGGCAGGAAGATCAACCCTCTTAAACTCAGTGGTTCAATCCATCCCTACCTATGCCATGTCTTCATTCAGCATCCCCAATAGCGTCTGCAACAAGTTAGACTCTCTTTCTAGAAGGTTTTGGTGGAAGCTGAAGAATTCAGATGGGAGGTTCCTAGCACTCACAGCCTGGGACAATCTATGTAAGCCAAAAACCAAAGGAGGTTTGGGGTTTAAAAAAGCAAAACAGATGAACAATGCTTTGCTAACTAAACTCGCTTGGATGGTCGCATCCAAAAGAGACAGTCTCTGCATGTCTATTTTGAGAGCTAAATACAAAGTTAGAAATGACTGGTTGAGAAGAGAACCCCCAAGAACTGCTTCTCCAGTTTGGAAAGCCATTGAAGGTGTCAAGGAAACCATTGTCAAAGGTGCGTGCTACCTAATAGGAGATGGAGCCTCCATTAATGTCTGGTTAGACCCGTGGGTCCCTTGGATTCAAAATTTCATACCAAAGCCAGCACAACCTGCATTTGCTGAGACACCCCTTATGGTTTCCATGCTCATCAATGGACCATCCCAACATTGGAAAGAGAGTCTTATTCGCCAACTCTTTGAACCATCATCTGCAAAGGCAATCCTATCCATTCCACTTGCTGTGCACCAAGGCAACGACAAACTCATTTGGGTGCCTTGCTTAAGAGGAGAATTTACAGTCAAATCAGCATACAAAGTCGCCAACCCACAGTCTTCACAAAGTTCTCTATTTGACTAGCTATGGAGAAGGCTATGGAAAATCAAAGTGCCTGAAAGGATCAAGATGTTGTTGTGGAGAATCGCATCAAACACCATCCCGGTTAAGGAAATCCTAGCTCAGAGAATGGGATTGGACAATCAGGTGTGTGAACTTTGCCATGAAGCCCCTGAATCTTCTTGCCATCTATTCTGCCTCTGTCCTGTAGCCAGAGCAATCTGGTTTTCTTCTTGCTGGGGAATGAGAGTTCATAACCAAAACATAACCAACAGTGCTGATATTGTAAAGTTGGTTCTTGAGCCACCTATTCCCTCGGATTTAGAAGTAGACAGAGAGCACATCACCACAACGTTGGCATTCACTCTGGATGAAATATGGCTCTTGAGGAATCAACTCATTTTCGAAGATACCAAGATTGACATTCTTTCTTCCAGCAGCCGTATCTCAAGCAGAGCAGCAGAAATTTCCAATTTGCACAACCTAGAAGTACATGCTCCCCCTCCTCTCTCACCAACTTCTTGGTCACCTCCTCCAGAGGGTATCATCAAGCTTAATGTAGATGCAGCGGTTGGACCCACATCCACAGCACTGGCAGTTATTGCTAGAGATCACACTGGGGTTCCTATTAAGCTTTGGGCTAAAAAATATATCAGCTGTCTCCCTGTTCAAGCTGAAGCCGCCTCGGTGCTTTGGGCCATCAACCTTGCCACTGCTGAGGGTCGGACGAAAATTATTATAGAAGGAGATTCTAAGATTTGTCTCGACGCACTTTCTGCCAAAGACTCCCTGCCTCCTTGGAATATAAGTAATATTGTTAGTGATGTTTTTTCTATTTGTAAGTCGTTCATTTCTGTTTCTTTTGTTTGGGTTAGAAGAGATTGCAACATGGCAGCCCATGAAACTGCCAAGTTTGCTCCTCAAACCTCTGAGTCTTGTTGTTTTTCTTTGGAAAGTCTGCCATTGGTCCTAGCCACCGTTTGTAAGGCAGACTTCCCCCCCTGTTCTTTCCTTTTTTAGTGCAATGTCATTGAAGTTTAGCAAAAAAAAAAAAAAAATCAAAATCGAGTTCTATACATATTTTTAAGGGAAATTTGATATTAGTAATGTTGAGTTTTACTTAAATTTTCAAAAAAAAAAATTAAATTACAAAATATGCATAGAGTTCAATATTGCTAATGTTGAGTTCTACCTGTATGTATAAAAATCGACATTACTAATGTTGAGTCTTACTTGTAACTTGATTTTGTTAAAATCGAATTAAAAAAATAGAGGCATTTTGTTAAATAGTTTTAAAAAGAGGCATTTTGTTGCATAGTTTGTAAATTGTGGGCAAATGCCCATTTTTCCCTACTATTTCAAATTCATTCTATCTGTAATTTCTTTATTATCAAACTAAAATATTAATTAATTTTTAAAATTATTAGGTTAAAACATCAATTAATTTTTAGTGTAAGTGTGAATTAAACCTTAACTATCTTATTCAAAGTCAACAAACTTATCAACTACTCAAGTACCAACAAGAATAAAGTTACGGGTATAATATTTTCACAATAAATATACAACAAAATTTAAGTAGGAAGTTATTAATGATAGGTCAAAAAATTATGTAAGTAATGGATACAAATAACAACTTGCGACTTAAATTTTGTTGAGAAAAATATCATCACCCTTAGCACCAATGTGTTATACTTGGCACACAATTTTTTTTTATTGCTCAAAGCCTTCAATAAACTTATATCCATAACAAAAGTAAGAAAGTCAAATTATAACAGTATACAAAGTCTTAAAGATTCATCAATGTCTTGCTCAACCAATTTTTTACGGGCAAGCTCTAATCCATGTTGACCAATCTCTATCAATTTCTATGTCATCTGGTGTAACTAAACTTGCAATAATTTCTTGTTCAAATGCCCCATCCCAATTAGCCTCCTCAGGTCCTATTCTTGCTTCATCTTCATTATCCGCAACATCATCATCCTTCAAGTCCAAGTTTTCCAAATCCAAATTTACAACTACAAGATATTATAATTACGCACATGATTATAAATTTATAAGTTACACTACCTTTATTTTTAAATTAGTAACATAAATATAAAACAACAAAAGGATCGGAATGCTTTTGGTAATCTTCAATAGTACAAGCTATTAGTTCTTGTAGGAAATGCTTCAAATGTTCAACCTCATCAATGGTTAAAAATGGAGATTCCTCCTCTTAACATCCATGCAACATTGAAGCTGGAATCTTCAGAATCAATAGGATCATAATTTCGACCCATCCAATAATTCCTATAAGAAAAATACAATTTACATTTATCTTTAAAAAATTTTAAGCAATAAATAATAAGTTCATGAGAAATGAAATTATCATACCTTTGTTGCAATCTTTGAATTGTAATGAACATACACAAGATCATTAAGAGGCTGTTTGGCTCCTACTTTTTCATCACTCAATTTTCGTCAATCAATTTCTATCACTCATCACTCATTTCTTATCACTCATTATTCATCACTTATCACACATCACTCTAAAATTAATACCCGTTTGGCTCCATCACTGAAATGTCATCACTCAATTTTTTTCACACTATTTGTGGGCCCCATACTTGTCATTGGTGCAACTTTTTTTTTTTCAATACCCACAAACCCGAACCAATGAAAGAAGAAAGGAAAAAAAAAAGTTCAGATCACCCGAACCCAGAGAAAAAAATTAGCATTTCATTTCGTTTCATTTATGATGACCCACAAAAGTTTAGTGATTGATTAAGCATTAAAGTGTTCAAGATCAAGAAGGTAGTACTCTCTTTGTTTCTCGAGAAAACAGTAAAAGAAAGTGAAGAAAAAACTGTTCACAAATAAAATGAACTGGCCCACCTAGAAGAAAGTAAAAGAAGAGAAGAGAGAAGAGAAAATGAAAACCGGATGCTTTACCTGATAAAGGGCAAATGGGTCTTTCGGATTTGCGCGGGAAAACACACTGATAAATCTGTGACTGATTGTTTGCCGAGAAAATGTGGGAAATGTTTATAGAGAAAACAGAGAGACAAAAGCAGAGGAAAGTTCGAGGGGGACAACTGAATGGTCTGGAAAAATCTTGGCCCTTGGAGGAGCTTGATGCTTACACTTGTAAGCCTCTAGGATGGTGCGGAACACCCTCATCGTTTTATTTTTTTTATTGACGTGACTTATTATATTATTATTATTATTATTTAAAGATTGGATAGTATTTCATGAAAAAATTAGGTATTTGTATTAGGTAGCAAAATGTCTCTATTTTTTAAACTTGATTTTAATAAAATTAAGTTTTATGTAAAGCTCAAGGCTCGTTTGGTAAGAGATTTTTAAAAACATTGTTTAAGTTCTATAAAAATATGTGTAAATGAAAAAATATGTGAAAATACGTGTTATGATGTTTAAACAACATTTTTTGTTGTTTAAACACCATTACCAAATGGGACTTTGATATTCTCAAAATTAAGTTTTATATATATTTTTTTAAGTGAAACTTAATATTAACAATGTCAAGTTCTACTTAAATTTTCAAAAAAATTTAAGTAGCAAAATATGTATAGAACTCAACATTGCTAATATCAAGTTCCACGTGTATGCATAGGACATTGCTAATATTGAGTTTCACTTGTAACTCGATTTTGTTAAAACTGAGTTTCAAAAACGGGAACATTTTGCTAAATAGTTGCAACAAAGAAGCATTTTGTTGCATGATTTGTAAATTATGGACAAATGCCCATTTTCTCCTAGTATTTCATATGCATTCTATCCATAATTTCTTTACTATCAAACTAAAATATTAATTAATTTTTAAAATTATTAGGCTAAGATAATAATTAATTTTTGGTATAAGTATGAATTGAACATTAACTATCTTATTCAAAAACGACAAACTTATCAAATACTCTGTACCCACAGGAATAAAGTTACGAGCACAATATTTTCATAATAAATTTACAACAGTATAAGTAGTAAGTTGTTAATGATAGATAAAAAAAATTATATAAGTAATGGGTACTAATAACAACTTAGAACTTAGATTTTGTTGTGAAAAATGTTGTCTCCATAACATCAAGCTTAGCACTAACGTGTTATCCTTGACGCACAAATTTTTTTTTTTATTGCTCCGAAGCCTTCAATAAACTTATATCCATAACAAAAGTAAGACAATCAAATTATAACAGTATACTTAACAAAGTCTTAAAGATTCATCAATGTCTTGCTCAATCAATTTTATAGGGGCAAGCTCTAATCCATGTTGACCAATATCTATCAATTTCTATGTCACCTGGTGTAACTAAACTTGCAATTATGCCTTGTTCGAATGCCCCATCCCAATTAGCCTCCTCAGGTCCTAGTCTTGCTTCATCTTCATTAGCCGCAACACCATCATCCTTCGAGTCCAAGTTTTCTAATCCACATTTACAGTTACAAGCTATTATAATTACGCAAAAGATTATAAATTTATAAGTTACACTACCTTTATTTTCAAATTAGTAACATAAATATAAAACAACAAAAGGATCGGAATGCTTTTGGTAATCTTCAATAGTACAAGCTATTAATTAGTTCTTGTAGAAATGCTTCAACTGTTCAACCTCATCAATGGTTAAAAATGGAGATTCCTCCTCTTAACATCCATGCAACATTGAAGCAGAAATCTTCAAAATCAATAGGATCATAATTTCGACCCATCCAATAATTCCTATAAGAAAAATACAATTTACATTTATCTTTAAAAAATTTTAAGCAATAAATAATAAGTTCATGAGAAGTGAAATTATCATACCTTTGTTGCAATCTTGAATTGTAATGAACATACACAAGATCATTAAGCCTTTTTGTAATCCAATCTATTTCTTTTCTTGGAGTGCAAGTGTTCAAATACACTCGAACTACACCGACTCAACACAGGAATAGCTTATGTTTGGAGATTTGGTGCACTACTTCCGTACATCAAGACCACCATTAATCTATATACAAATTTTGAATATAAGTTTAAATTTCACAGCTAAATATTATAATGAATTAAAGTTGAACTAATTTAAATACCTCAAAGTTAAAATGTTTTACCAAGGAGCATTTTATTACGATTACAAATCAAAGAATTTAGTCCAAAATCTCCCTCGACCTTTTTACACAATGCATGATTTGGTGCACTACCAAAATAATATTTTTCCATCACCCAAAATATCTGAGACAGTAAGTTTATGCTTTTCCTTGACAATACCATGTTGGTAGTGGTTGCTAGGATTAATCTAAAAACTAGCTACGTGAAGACTTTTATGAAGACGAGTATCCAACAAGCATTATGATTTTTTAGATAGGTTATGCATTTTTCTTCTTTCTTGAAATCTTCTTAACATCTCCTCCCTAGCCTTAGAATAATTTTTTTTTATTCATGTAAATATTCCATCTTCTTGCAAATTTTGGTTTTAACAATTTTAACTGATATATTTTTTTTTAAGGAATACAAACCAAAAAAAAAAAAAAATTATTTTCTTTCATATTGAAAGTATTGGCAAAAACAAAATTTATATAAAAAGAAATCTGCATTTAAGAAAAAAAAAAAAAGGATTAAGCATATTTACAATATTTTATTCCAGCTTATGTAAGATACACATCTGGCTATGCGGTTAGCACTTAGCACTTGGCATTTTATTCTACGACCTCACCCCCTCGCTTAGCACTTGTACTGGAAAGAGATGCCAATTGAGTTAGAGTTTATTGGCTAACATTATGAATGTGATATCGAAATTAAATATTTTTAGAACCTACCATATAATCTGGCTATGGTTTTGACCCTACTAATGGGGTTAATATTGACCCAAGAACTAGTTCTATCTGGAGCATATTAAAGGCCACGCGTTATTTCAAGCCTAATCATAAAGATAGAATATGGGCATAGTTGCTTAGATTATTAATATGAAGTTAGTATATATGTTTTTGAATTAAAAGAAATTTGTTGCTAATTGTTTCATTCAATGAAAATGAAATTTCAAATCCTAGGAGATTTTACCCTTTACACTGATTGTAAAAAAATTACATATTTTGAGTTGTTCTTGATCCAACTAGTTTAGACTTAAGAATTTGGTTACTTATTGTACTATCAAGGTCATCTATTTCTTTTTTCTCCCAAAAAAAAAAAAAAAAAAAAAGAAGAAAAAAAGGGAGAAAAAAAAGGTCCCTTTTTGTGTGTGTGTGTACAATGATGAGGAGCAATTAACTTTGGAGCTTCAATTAGGTTATGTTTGGTTCGAGGAATAGATGAGGGAAAAGACTTTTATGGGTCCTATCAATTTTTTATTTTTATCTTTTCTTTCAAGTCCATAAAATTACTCTCATACTCTTAAAAATTTTTGACTCTTTGTGTGAAATTACATTTATATTTTATTTCTTTATAAATTAAAACTATAAAGTGTAAAATACATTCCATTTCTTTCATTTCTCTCGTTCTTTACATTCAAACACAAATTTTCTTTTCCTTTTATTTTTCCTTTCTCTTCCCTTCACTTCTCTTCCCTTCACTCTAACCAAACATAGTCTTAGGTTGTGTGCTTAAGACAAGATTAGGCCTTTTGGAACAAGGATAAACTTCCAATATTCAAATTTTTCTTTTTTTGTGAAAGTATTTTTGTGCATTTGAAACTTACCATTTTTGTTATTATTGATGTAATGGGGATTGTTTTGATAATTATATCAATGAGGTTAGTTTTGGATTTGATTTGATGTGGTATTTCTTTGAGGATGCTACTCTATAAGAAGGCTTTGCATGCTCCAATGGTAAAAAAATTTATAAGTGTGCGAAGGTTGCCGCAAGCTTAGCTTATTTGTCAAGTTAGGGGGTGTGACACAAGGAGAATTCTAGAATTCACCATAAAATAAAAGAAAACTCTAAAAAGAAGTCATTTTTTTTAATAGATACAATAATATTTCAAACCTATGACGTCTCCTCAATGATGATTGCTTATTATCATTAAACCAAGACTCTAATTGGTTTTTAGTGTGGACAGGGATCGAATCTCTGATATATTATTCGACAACAAGAAAATTTTACTAATTGAGCTAACTAAAACCCACTCCAAAAGGGAACTTTAATTAATGAATAATAGACTTTCTAATTTAAAAACTCTAAAATTAATTGATAAGTAAAATATTCTAACAAAGATCCTAATTAATTGATATTTATTATATAAAAAGGCTATAATTTGAAGAGGAAAACATTAAGAGAAATATACCTAGGAGGCTATAGGATCAAGGAAATATTAAGCTAAAATTTAACATTCCCAAAACTACATTAAACAATCCAAAATTAACAAAGTATAAAAATTAAAGCCTTGGGGGCAAAGGGCCCAAAAATGGGTATTGGGTCATGGGCCGTGTCTGAGGACAAGTAAACGCTAGAGAAGGTATGCAAGTCAAATATTCTGTGGAAGAGGTATGGTGATAAGGGGTCGGAATCTACCTCCTCGGCTAGGCAGAGTAGAGGTCAAGGGTCTGGTCTTTCACCAAGAACAACCCACTAGACGACCATACTGGTGAGGATAAACATCAAAAGAGGATAAGACAAAGGAAAAATTAGGAAATATCTCAAGGAAAAGCTGCTACCATCGCATTAAATGCTCTGCAGCTAACTCTCTAGTTGCATTAACGTGGAAGTGATCTACACGTGGAAGGCTGAGATGAAGGGAAGCAGAAGAATATAAAGAGGAAAAACCCCATTACAAGGGGATCATCTGGGAATTGGTAGAAATACACTGTAGCCACAAACTGTAATTGTATGTAAGTTCAAAAGAAATATATATAGGAACTACTTTTCTCGAACTTTGCTAAGGAAGATTTTCCTTGTATAAAACATGTTTATTTTCATTTTCTAGCCATCTTTAACCTACTGTGATTGTTGTCCAACTTAGTGATGTTCAATTTTTAGCCAACTCTCTACAAATTCATTGTATTGGGCTCTTTGGACCTTTGTCCTTTTCATTTTTGGGCTTGGGAACTATAACGTGCCCTTACAAAGGCCTATATTCTATCCTAGATAAATTGTTAGAACTCTCTATTAGCTTGATGCTTGAATCCCATAACTGCTCATGCAAACCTGATTGGAGCATTGTTGCGAGAATGAATGGCATCAATTTTTATTCAAGAAGTAACTTTGTTTTAATTTGTACTCCTTTCTCTTGTATAACTAGATCAATCAATATGATTGCTGATTCTCTTACTGATTGGGCTGGTTCTTGTAACAAAGAAGGGCCCATTACATCATTCCTCTCTTCTACCTTTGGATTTATGGGCTGAAATTAAGGAGGTAGGCTCCTTCACTCTTTCGTATAATACAATATTTTATTAATTACGAAAAAAAATTTAAAAACCAGCCACATTGAATCAAATTAAGTGGCTCAGCTATGCTGTAAGATCCTTCTTTTTTTTTTTTTGATAGGAGCTGTAAGATTATAGTAGTTAGCAATAACAAACGAGCCTTGTCCACGATGCACTTTGTTCATTGAGTTTTTTTTTTTTTTTTTTTTGGGGGCTAAATTTGTTCATTTGGTTTTAAGGACTTTGAAGGCCCATAAACTAGAAGAAAGGATTTTTTTTCCCCCGGTAGTAAGTACCAACTAGCTAGAGTTTTATTTGAATTAACCGATAAGTTGATTTATAATCTAACGAACTTGAGAGAGAGAGAGAGAATGACCTATAAATAGGGTATATTCTTAAATATACAAGTGATTGTTCATTTCAATTTATTTAATCATAAATTGTATCTCGCTACAAAATTAGATTGCATTTTCTAATTTGGTATATATTTTTGTTGAACAAGTTCAAGATTTTTTAATAACTACTTGATTAACTTTTTTTTTATACATAATATAATAAAAAATATGACTAAATAATTTATATCTTCATGAATCTATACTAATAATGAATAACTAAAGTATATAATTAGACTATATAATGAACTATTTTATTATCAATAAAATACAAGTAATAATTTGAGATCGCCTTATGATATACAAATTTACATAACNTTCATATAAAAATGATGGAAAGACAATTGTCTCATATCCTTCTATATTTTGTTTCTTGTGGATTTCAGGATTGAAAGACACGAGTTTTGGCATATTGACAATTAAAGAATTTTGGTCTCAAGTTGCAGTTTTTAAATTACTCCAACATCCATAAGAGTAATAGAAAAAGATGCTACTAAATGGCAAGCTGCAATGGGCTAACAGAAGATTAAGTTTTAATAGTTTTAATTCTTTCCCTAGCAATGTGGCTTCTTCCATGGGTGATTTAGATCCCTATGCATCGGCCTAAACCTTCTGCATTGTGCTCCTTTGGAGAAACTATACCACATCTTTATCTGTATTCTTCTTCTTTTTATATTCAATGGAAAAGGGAGGATGGTTCCACCATCCATCCCACCTCCATTATTCAAGGATGAGAATTTGACATTGTTTTCCTGTCTTTTGAGTTATAATTTGTCCCCATTTTTGAACTTTGTATGGTTTCCACTTTCCACCGTGTTTTTCCCATTCTAAATCATTTATTTATGCCAATACTTGTATTATAAATCAACAAATTCTTAACAAAACTAAACCAACGCAGTTTTGATCCTTACCAGTAGATACAAACCCACAAAAATCAGAAACAAACCAAACAAAACTCACAGACAAATAAGAAAAAAATCAAACGAAACCCCAAAAAATCATAAACAAATCAAACAAAATCAACAGAAAAATCATAAACAAATCAAATGAAACCCACAGAGGCACAAATAAACCTAGACAATCCTATCAGTATTTTGTGATTCAGATCTACAATTGATGGAAGAGACAGAATCCATGGCATGCAAACAGATCACTAGGGTTTTTCCCTAACTTCAACAAATATAGAGGAAAAGGATTAAGAATCAAAATCCCTAAATGAATGCTATAAGAAATTTAGAGACTCTAGATTGTAAAGACACAGGATGCCAAAAAATAGATTCAGTGATTTACCTAAGAACATCAGCAATGAAAGTTGGAGAGAAGAGACGCCGAGATGCGAGAGAAGAACCTGCTTCAGTCAAGTCAGATGAGATGCGAGAGAAGAAGAAGCAGAACCAGAACCGAATGTTTTTTTTTCTTTTTCGGTTTTATATGTTAACCTGACTGGCCGGTAACTGATATCCTATTAAAATTACATAAACGGCTAAGATTAAAATAAGTAAATCTAACGGCTAAAACTTATGTGGGTACCGTACCCCCTAAAAAAAAGAGGGGGTACAGGAGAATGACCTATAAATAGGGTTATATTCGTTAAATATACAAGTTTGTTCATTTCAATTAATTATTTAATCTGATTCTCAAATAATAATAATAATAATCATAAGTTGTATCTCGTTACAAAATTAGATTACATTTTCTAATTTGGTATATATTTTTGTTGAACAAGTTTGAGATTTTTAATGAACTACTTGATTAACTTTTTCTTTTACACATATAATAAAAACTATGACTAAATTAATTTATATCTTCATGAATCTATACTAATAATGAATAACTAAAGTATATAATTAGACTATATAATAAACAATTTTATTATTAATAAATTACAAGTAATAATTTGATATCACTTATATTAGTATATTATAAACGTATAATATTATATATACATTAATGGAGTCTCATACTTACAAACTTGTTCATGAATTATTATGTTTGAGTTCAACTTGTTTAATAGTCAAACTTACACATTTTTTTAGGGGGAAAAACCTAAACTTAATTTTAAGTTTAGCTCAATGGTTAAATAACAAATTTTTTTCTAGAACAACTTGGTTAATTTATAGCCCTAATTTCGAGGGAAATTGGGAGCTTTTTTATCTGCATAATTTATAAATCTAACAAATTTTCAATGAAAAAAGAAAAAAGAAAAAGAGAGAGGCACATATCAGAAACATTTTTTAACTAAAATAAATACAATTTTTCTTAACCATCTGATAGCAAGGAAAAGCTGATTTTTTAGACTTCTAAAAAAATGATGAACAAAAGATTAAGTTTCACTAAAGAACAATTTTTTCTTTATTATCATGTAACAAGAACGGATTTTCTACTTTGGGGTGTGGGGAAAAGAAAAGGAAGATCTTGATTCTTTGATTTCTATAGTAAATGTGTTTTAAAATTTTAATAATTGACTACATGATCATGATCCCCAACAAGATAGAAGCAATGTCCATTATGCAACATCATAATCATCATGCAAATATTGATTTTGATTTTATGTCTGCTAATCAGTTCTCAGACAGCATATATATGATGCTCTCCACATTTCCAAATAAACACCACCTATTCAGTTACATAGATTTTTGTTTGGAACTGAAAATGATTAATACCCTACAATTTATTACAAGATTTGTATCTTTAAATAATCCAAAGTGAGTGATATCTTTTAATTATTTTTATTGTAAAAAGCACGTGATCCAATTATCCCTCGAAATCTTACATTGATCACACACTGATTTTCCTTAAGCACATGCCCTCGAAGCCAAACAAATCCTACTCCAGATTTGGGATACCCATTGATGCATGCATGAAAGGAAGAGATCGAGGCAATCCCATGTGAGAGCATTGCAACATAATGTCCTCGTTACCTTCCAACAAGACTAATTAATTTGAATGTCCCAAATCATTTTCTATTATAAAAAAGACATAATTATTATTATTAGCTTTTTTAAGACATAAAAAAACTCTGAACTCATACACACTTCCTGCTCTATATTAGTGACTTTGGATACCAAAATGAGAAGAAAAAACAAAAGGGAAAAGAAACAAAAGTAAGAATGGTTTGGTATTAATAATTAGGTAAGCTTAAAAAAAAGAAAAAGAAAATAAAAAGGATTGCTTGGAATTAGGTGCCCATCCAACTATAGCCCAAGTTGGTGAGAAGATCTAGACTCTTGGACCACAGTGTAGGAGAGCTGGACCAGAGGTCTTTTGTCCCTAGCCTGGGAGCCCTTATGTGCCATATTGGACCACAAATTAACGAGGAAAATGTTAACAAGCACCGACCAGGTGCTTGTTAAGGCGTTAAAAAGACAAAAAAAGACACTAAACGATATTTATAAAATTGAAAAAAATGAAATAAAACTGTTAAGAAGACAAAAAAATTGTCTGAAATTTTTCAAAAAAGTTGTTAACAGGCACCTCGCAGTGTCCATTAACACAACCCAATTAACAATGTGACATGCTGAAATTTTTTTTTGTTTTCTTCTAATTCTTATTTGTTCCATTTTCTTCTTTCTTCTTCTTTTTCTTGGGGGGCAAACAAAACATAACTAAAAGTCTAAAACTTTGAGTTATTGACATAAATTTAGTATGTTAATTAAGATCAAACCAATGATTTTATAAATATAGGAACTTATTAAAAAAAAAAAAAGATGCCTATAATCATATTAATTATATGCATATTTAGTATGTTAATTAAGATCAAACCAATTGCTTTATATAGGAACTTGTAAAAAAAAAATAGTGCCATCAAAGGGCTAATCACAAAATTAATATCTAAACTGCAACATTCATTCTAATAATGTGCAAAGACCAAACTAAAATTAAAAAAAATAAATAAAAAGCAATTTAAGTTTTACCGCTACACAAATGAAGACAAAAGTGGGTACAATATGGAAAGCTATATTAACAAAAGATGCCAAGCTTATGGATTTTCTCTCATTTGGAAACAAAAACCAGTTGTTCTTTCGGATGGAAGCTGGTGGGCTGGCTACCAACCAACAGCTAAACTTTTTTGCTGTTAATGACCGTACAATATATATGCACAAAAACAAGAATAAGAACAAGAAAAAGAAACCAACCACCGAGAATGATACATTATACGTGATTATTCTTACAACCTGAGAGCTTTATTAAATGCCCTCGTTTTGTGATGTATTGCAATACTTTCATAAAATTTGAAGATTGTTGGAGACAAAGATTAGTTGTTGTACTAATAATTTTTATCATCTTAGTAAGAGAATGGGAATGGTAGATAGAATTTAAAACCAGGATAGTTAGGTACTTTTGTGAACTTGTATTATATAGAAAATGATTATTCATATGAGAATATAAGAAAAATGTGCCTAAAAGTACTCTATTGAGAGTAGCTTGTATGTATGAGATAAATGTAATGAAAATTGTTCCATTTTACACTCCTAAAATTAACACTCAAATTGTCATTCATATACAAATGGCATTCAACCATTTCAGTTGAGAAAATGATCTTCTTTATTTGAAATTGATCTATTTCATGCGGTTTCAATTAAATAATATGAATTTTAAGGTGTATCTAATACTACAATTTAAAATTTTAACTAATATACTAGTTTATATATTGCTAAATTTTAAAAAATAAAATTTTCATCTTGAATGAACTCTCGTTAGGTGAAATGAAACATATCTCATTTCTTTGGATTGACTGACTGATGCATGCATGATATTATAAAACATGTGGCTCAAAACTGTGACAAGTATTCTATTTGCCTTTCTTTGCTCAATTTTCGTAGGGGATAATAAAAAATGTGGCTCGAAATGCTTTTCCTGATATGACCCAAACAATAGAAAGAATCAAATATACTGAATACAATTTATTTAAAAAAAAAAAAAGATTCTTCGTACAAGAACATAAGAACAATGTGCCTAGCTAAAAGGACTTTATTGAGAGTAGCTTGTATATATAAGATAAATGAAATGAAAACTGTTTCATTTACACTCCTCAAATTATCATTCATATACAAATGGCATTGAGCCATTTCAGTTGGAAAAATGATCTTCGATCCCCATTTAAAATTAAAGTTTCAATTATATAATACAAATTTTATGGTGTATCTAATACTATAATTTAAAATTTTAATTAATACACTAGTTTATATATTGCTAAATTTTACGAAATAAAATCTTCATCTTGAATGAACTCTCGTTAAGTGAAATGAAACAAATCTCATTTCTTTGCACTGATTGACTGATGCATGCATGATATTATAGAATACGTGACTCAGAATCCTAACAAGTGTCTATTTGCCTTGCTTTGTACAACTACTGTAGGGGATAATCAAAATTAGGTATTGACTCTAGTTCAAAATACTTTTCTTCATATGGCCCATACAATAAAAAGAATTAAAAAAAAAAAATACTTAATCCAATTTTTAAGGGCTTTCTTAACCCCCTAAGAATAAAAATTAATTAATTAAGAATGATGGGGTTGGAAGTGGGTTATTATGGACATACACTCTACAAGCAAACATCACTCCAAAGACATGTAGTCCCACTACTCCAAAGTCGCACCAGACGCCAAACGAAGGCTCAACTAGTTTTGCACCTAAACATATCATTCTTAGCTGGTATCAAACAATGGGCCATGCATGTGCTCTCTCTCTCTCTCTCTCTCTCTCTCTCTGTTTTCCATGGCCTTATATACGAACCTTCCCTCACTCTTTCCCTACAATTCTCACAATCACAACAAGGCCCTCCTCTCTCTTTCTCTCTCTATCACACACAGACACATACAAACACATTAAAAACCATCAAACAGTTTCAAAGATGACCAAAGTTGGAAAGCTAACAAAGCTCAAGTCAGCCATAAAAAGATGGCCTTCATTCACCAAGCAGCTCTCCCGAGCCAGAAGCTCCGTAGCTTCCTCAACAAACGAATCCGATGATGTCTCAAAGCAGGAACTTCATGCTGTTTACGTGGGAAAGACGCGGCGTCGATACCTCGTAAGCTCTGAAATCATTGACCACCCTCTCTTTCAGGAGCTGGTGGAGAAGTCATCAGGCGAATATGATGACGGAGTTGCGGTTTCTTGCGAGGTTGTGCTGTTTGAGCACTTGCTTTGGATGCTTGACAATGCTGAGAATCAGCTGGGGTCCATGGACGAGCTTGTTGAGTTCTACACTACTTGCTGACTCTGACTATGGTGGTGATCATGGCTGATTCCTGATTGAATTTATAACAAGAAATGTATGAATATTGTAAAGATTAAACTAGGTTTGCTTGTAGTTTTATGAGTGATTATTGTGTGGAAGTACCAAGGTGAGGATTAACCCTTTTTATATTTTAATGCGGATGATCATTTTAAACAACTTGATCAATTGAATTCAAAATTGTTTTCCAACTTGTTTTGACGTTATGGTGAATAACTCCATTTCCTTTACGCAATGAGAACATGATCCACTCTATTTCACGATGTTAACTTTAAATTTAAATTTGTAATACTTAATTTGAAGCCTAAAATTCAATTTAATCCTTCTTTTTTACTTATCAAATTAGTTATTAAGATTTAATTTTTGTCAATTTACTTCCTCAACTTCATTGAAATAAGTCAATTTGGTTATCCGTCCAAATTCAAATGAAGTCGTTTAAAACTATTTTGAGTAAAAT
Source organism: Quercus suber (assembly GCF_002906115.3). Lineage (NCBI taxonomy): Eukaryota > Viridiplantae > Streptophyta > Magnoliopsida > Fagales > Fagaceae > Quercus > Quercus suber. The sequence continues at coordinate 18,956 of NW_027069704.1, read as the reverse complement.
TTTTAACAAAATAATGTTTAAACATTGTTATTTGTTAACAAATTTTGACGGAGCAACCAATCATTTTTAAGGAGGGACTAAATTGATAAAAATTTTATTTTAAGGACTAATTTGATCATTTCTGTCATGGATTGCTTGTTTGTTAGTTTTTTGTTATTTTCAATCTGACTTTTTATCCTTATCTTTCTTGCTTCCTCATATCTAACTGGCAAGCTAATTAACCAGTAACTCTATACCCCACAGAACCACATAATCCTTTGGTTGTCACTTATTGATTTTTATATATATATATATATATATATTTTAAATGTCACTTATTGATTGATGGAGTTTCATTCTTTTACTGAAACATCAAAAGGTTCTGGGTTATGAAACGTCCATGTTATACCATTAAAAACCCATGATGCACTGAAAAAAAAAAGAGAGGGGAAAACAATGAAAATAACAAATACTTTTTTTCTCCACATAAAGTTGCACTTAGACATGTACTAGACCGTGATATATAGTCAACTAAAGCAAACTCATAGTCCAAAAAAAGGTAAACAATCACAAAAGCAAAACAACTGGAATTGGGTGGTTTTGTTGATGTGATGATGAAAAAAAAAAAAAACAACCTTGCTCATATACTGAACTTGCAATAATATTGGTCCCCTTAATTTGGGTCCTACCATTAGGAAAGGTCAATCTCATCTAGACTGGCCATTGAATTATTCTGAATATAGTGGTGATGGATGCAATCAAATATTTTCTGGTAGGATCGATTAATCAATATTGTTGCTTCTGATTTTAGCTTTTTCATGACGCATATAAATGTTGAAATCAAAGTCCTAAACAATAATATCATTATGCTACTGAAAATGTTGGCAATTTTTCTATCACTTTAAATGTCCAATGTCTTAAACTAATTATTGTGTTACCTTCATAGATCACACAAATTACTATTACAATCAATGTCCAATTACTAGTACTTTTAATCAATTCTTGAGATTATATTAGCATAGCAAAACAAGTTTTTTTTTTTTTTTTTTTACATTAAGATTTCCTTTTGTAGCTCAAGTAGCCATTACTATCACCATTAATTTCCAATTACAATCACCTTTACGTACTGTATTTTTATTTTTATTTTTTATAATTCGATAGTTAGGGAAGTGAAGATTTGAATCTTAAATTTTTCTGTTAGAAACCCGTTGTAATTTTTTTAATACCAATTAAGTGAAGCATCTATTACTGAAGAATGTGTAAGGGGACCATTGTTGGTGGGGGGCATGACCCAGATGTGTAATTAATAGTGTAAGAAGAAAATAAGCAGTCAGATGAAGTAATTATAACATTAATGTTAGGCAAATATTTTAAAGAGCATAGCAAGCTGTCAACAGAGAGCAAGTATTGAGCATCTCTTAGACTTTACCTTAGAATAATGAGAATATTGTTGACATAAAGTTAAATGGAGTGTATTAGTTTAAGAAGCAAATGATTGGGTAGTTAGAGATGCTTTTGCAACATACAAGATCGACTTGACCCCCCTAGACTTTCTAAGCAAATTCTTGGTCATGTACTATTTTATGTGAATCACAAACACATTTTGCTTGTGGTCGAAGGCCTATATTAACTGCTTAGCTAAAAAGCAAGGAGTATTTAATTAGCAAATTCTTTAAAGAAATAATATTAGACAAAAGGAGTCCAGACAGATGATGAATGTTGTTTTTGCATTCTCAAGAGAAAATATGATTACACTATGAATCTGCTTGTCCTGTGGTGGTTGATTAGCCTTTGGAAATTTGGGGCTGATTTGACAAATAAGACATTTCATTGTCTTAATTTTTCTTCTAATAACTCAAATCTCACAAGAAATGAAGCTGTAATTTGTCCTTCAATTCCAATACGATTCGTGCACGTTTAGTGCATCTCCCAAAATTGCAAGGGCAGGCAGGTAGCTGGCTCTATATCAAAGATTCCAATTTGTTTTTGTTTTTATTTTGGAGAATCCTCTATTTCTTTCTTTCTTTGCTAGAATGTCCGAATTGGGATCCCTTCCCCGCGCATCTATTTTTATAGGAAAGTTTCTCTTATTACTTTTTTCATCCCCAAAATTTGATTTCACTTTGATATTTGTTTCTTAAATATTAAAAAAATATAATAAATAAAAATTTTTAATTCAAAATTCAAAGTAGGAAAATATTATTCATTGTTAAATTTATTATAAATGTGTTTGAATTTTTTTTTTTTATTAGGCACAATTTTTTCAAACCTTATTTTCTTAGGTACAATTTTAGGCTTTTATAAATTATTTTTAAATAAAATATAACAAAATGAATAAGCTAACATAAACACACGCTATACAGTCTATATTTATTTATTTAATAATTCAATTGAGGGAATTTAAATTTTAAATTTTCTTTTTTAAATTAGAAGATGTGAATCAATTGAGCTACAAAATTATTGACGAAGTACTTATTGCTTTGTGTATATAAAGTGTATAATTTTAGGAGACCATATATATTTTTTTTTTTTGGAGAGAGAGTTTCAATCTATGGCATATGCTTCTAATGATAGCTCTTTATTATTAGATTAAGATACCAATCACTTTTTAATATAGACAGAGATTAAACCCTAAATCTCTTCTTCAACCATTAAAAACTTCACAAATTGAACTAATTGAAGCCCATTAGGTGGCCAGAATTAAATTCCATATCTTTCCTGTCTGTTTTTTTTTTTGTTTTTTTTTTTTATCTTGCCAATTTATATCATATTAATATGCCATGCCCAGTTGGTCAGGCAAATGGCTCAAAGCACTAGGAGGCAGCAATATTGGGAGGTCGGCCAATAAAGTTATAAACAGTGTGCGGTTATATACCATGGATCTTGCCCACTGGATCCATTTCACTGAGCAGATTATTTTTGCAAATTGGCAGGTAACATCAATCTTGAAAGAATATTTGCCAGGACAATGCCTCCTAATGTGCTAGGAGCACCGCATCCAGACAGTTGTAAAGCTCTTTTGGGTGCAATACAATTAATTTCCATTTTTAGCAAATAAAAATAAAGTTATATATATAAAATAATAATATAAAGCTAAAGATACAAATAATTTTTATCAACTTTAGACAAATCATAGTTAGAGCAATTGTGAAAAATTTTGTGTTTTTAAATTTAAGAAAAAGTTAATGGGCAAAGTGTTTTTAAAGATATTGGTTTAGGAATTTTTTTTTTCTAAATTTTATGAAAAAAGAAAAAGACTACTGAATTTTTTAATAACTTTTTATATTTTTCATAAAAATAATATCAAAACATTCTTAAAATGATTAATTCAGAAATACCCTGAAGGGCAAAGTCACCGTATAGACTAATTTATTATATAAAAAAGGATTTTAGTGGAAGAGTTAAATTCCACACATATATAAGCTCCAAAATAATGAAGCATGTTGAAAGAGAAGAAAATGAGGGAGAAGAAGGAATAAAAAAAGGGGAAAACCATCCAAAGTAGACACTGGCTTTTATGGCCCACAGCTTTGTGTCCGTTTGGCCAGTGCGTTTGCGTCTGGCATTACGTTTTCAGCTCTATTTTTTTTTTTTTAACACGCATTTCAAGCTTTTCCCAGCCGCTTTTTTACTATGCAGCACTGTAGCGGCTACTGTTTAATGAATAGTAGCCGCAATAATTGACTTTTCAACCCAAATTTCACTGTTTACGGACTCACAATTTTCACTTTTCAGCAACTTTTTCATTAAAAATAGATCTCACGGTACTATTCACACATTTAAAAATTATTTTGCTACAGTGTTTTCAGTTTTCAATTTTCAGCTATATCCAAACGGACCCTTAATGGAAAAACCGAAGCTGGCCCCCTACGTCGCAACAATGAGGATAAGTTGTGACTTTGACATGGAGAGAAAAAAATGTTTAACTTAACATGCTGCTTACAAGAATAAAGAATTGCTCACCTAGATGCTGACTTTGTAATTTCGTCCACAATTCATGTATTTGCTTTAGCTTGTCAATCCCTAAAGTGGCAGGCGGCAGCACATATTAGTGATTAAATGCCAGCTGCAGTCCTTAACAGAATACATTCAATTGCGTTATCATTTACTATCTTTTTTCAAGTATTCCTTGTCATGCCCATATGATGCAAGTCCAAATCTTCTGTCCCATTTTTTCTACTCTATTCTATACTCTACCAATAAATACTTGCTATGTGTTCACCTAATTAATTAAATACTACTATTAATTAATAACTATAATATTAATAATTCAATAATGATAGTATTTAATTAATTAGGTGTACACGTGGTAAGTATTTATTGGTGGAGTATAGAGTATTTATTGGTGGAGTATAGAGTGAAGTAGGAAAAGTGGGACAGAAGATTTGGACTCATCTGTTACTCGCTTACTAACCAGCCCGGTTGAAAGTAAAGCAATACCTTAAAGTTTTTTTTTTTTTTATTTATTTTTTATTTTTTAAGAATCTACTTATGGTTAAATGATTAAATTTACTTTAAAGTTTAAAATGTTGATAATTTAACCTAATTCGAAAGATTTATGTGGTTTGGCAGTATATTTATGTCCACAAAGTTGCAACGATTTTTACTATAAATCTAGAATATAGCCAACTCTAATTCTGAAATAGCAAATATATACTAGATAGGCTCAAGCCTTTGCTCCATAGACTAAACCTTACAAAAAAAATTACATTTAAAATCGTAATACTTCCAAGTCGGGTCAAATTACAAACCAAAATGAACACAAATACAAGATCCACATAGCCCAACATCCATTGTCTTAGTTTTTGACATTTTCTCGCCTCTAGGTCTTCTCACTAGAAACCCCTAGGAGGCTAGGATGGTGGAACCTCCTTGCCTATCTTTTGGTAGAAACCCCTAGGAGGTTAGGACGGTGGAACCTCCTTACCTATCCTTTGGTAGGCTAAAATGGATGGTATTATATTTCGTGCACTGATTGTCGTAAAAGGGCTAAAACAATTGGATCCACATTTTTGTGTGAAAGTTGCAAGAAAGAATCTTCATTTCCAACAATAAGGTTATGGTGGGCCTTTTTTTATATCCTAGGCTAGGCTGCTCCTGTCGTACTATGGCCCAATGATTCTGGGGTAGGAGAATCGAGATTGGCTCAATTGAAACTCACCTTAAGCCAGCTTGTGTGCAAGCTAGGACCCCTGGCAGAGATCTTGGTCACATGTCCACAGTAGGGAATACTGTCATAAAAACGTTATGGCAAAAGAAACATAATATAGCAGGATAGTTAATATATTCTAACTGAAGTACAAAAGATAATGTTTAGAGGATTTTGCAACAGGAAAATATGATAAAAAGAGTATGGCAAGAATGAATAAGCAACAAGAAAAATAACGTTAGCACTTGGACAATTATGATAAAGGAAGGAAGGAGTTTGTTTGCTGAACTTGGCTCCTTGGCAGATTTAAGTCTAAGAAGGGAACCAATTTCCAATGCAGGTAACCTCACAGGGAGATTTTGTTATAAAAATTGCCTACTTTGGAAAATGGGCCTAAGTGGCTTAATTTCAAACTCTTGACTTGCTAGAAAATGGGCCATTGAGAGGGAAAGAATTGAGTAGCCTATCGGTGCATGCTCTATCACTATTCACACTCTTATTTTCTCACTTCACTTTCTATTCTCTTATTTTCTTTCTTTTATTTTTATCTTCTATGTTTTCTTTGCTTTCTATTTATCTGTTTTTTCTATGTTTCTTGCTGCCTCCTTGTTGTTCACCGTGCATGGTTAAGGCCTTTTAATACTTCCTGCCATGATTAAATTTATCGTTTTACCCCTCAACTACTCTTGGCCTGTTGTGGGTGTCCTCCTCGGACTACCCACTGGTCTGCTGGTTGCCCAGCCACCACCACTACCTTGTATTGGTTGCGCCACGTTTCATTTCCAGACAAAGGGAGTTTTGTTTTGTTTTCTTGCTTTCCGTGGCATTCCCATCCGGATAGGGGCTAGATATTCTCTCTTACTAACTCTTATAGCATGTACCTAATGATTTCAACTCATCTTTGCCTTTTTTGGGTGGCATGTCATCCCAGCAAGACATTTTCCCAATAGAGCTTGAGTGGAAACCCCAAAATAAGCTTCCTCCTTCTCCCTACCGCCAGACCACACCCTGTCTTACCTTTGATCCATGGCCCACTGCCCTTGTATTGGCTGGGTACAAGTTGGGGGTGTCTAAGTCTTGTGCGTGCTCCACTCCCATGTAAGTCCATTGCTTGTCTGGTGTTCACGTGTTTGCTATTGTCTGTGGGTTTGTCTGGCATTGCTGCGTGTTCTGCTGCTTGTTTAACTTTTTGTGGAATGGGTGAGTCATTGGGTCTTCATTCTCTGCATCTTGTTGCTTCTTTGGACTGGGTATTGCTTGGATGTAGGCCTTTACTTCTTTCAATTCAGCTCCTATCTCTTTTCGCCCTTGGGTTTGTAGGCTGACTAGTACTTCTGCCATGCCACTGCATTGTTCCTGCCGTGATATCGTTTAACTTTCATTTGCTGGGCTTCCTTTGAGCCTGCCATGTATTATTCCTTCCCTCAGTTTACGTTACCCAGTATTTCTGCTGGGTTTGTTCTCATATCATCTTGGGCTTCCTCGGCCCATTCTATTCCTTTGGGCATCCTCGGCTCATTTCATTTCTTGGGTCATCCTTGGCCCATCTCATTCTTTCCTACTTCTTACATTCCTATGGGCTTTTGCTAAATCTTTCGGGTTTCCCCGGCCCAATTACCATATCCTTTACTTTTGGCTTTATTGGCCTTTGAACCAACCTCATTTACTAATTCCTTTATTTGGGACTCCTTTAGCCCATCTTTGCTTACTTTCTACTTCTTATAATTTCCATGTGCTTATTACTTCCTTCTTTGAGGTTCCCTTGGGCCCGTTTGCTTTCTTTGGGGCTCTTTTACTATTTTATGGGCCTGTGTACTATTATTCCTGCCATTCGGGCCTAATAGTTTTTCTTACTTTGCTAATTCTTCTTTCTTCACCCCTTTTATATTGTTGGGCATCTTCTTGCCATTGGGCCTTTTCTTTTTGTCAAAATGAGCCTCAACAAAGGTTAGTTTTAATTTATGAAAAGATTAAATATAATTTATTAGACCCCAAAACTGGAGAATGCATACTACAATGACATGCGTTCATTTTCAAAACAAACTATAATGACATGTGGCAACTTCTTACATTTCATTGATATATATGGACAAACAACGCCACATGTCAAAATTATTTATACATGTCAATATTGTTGCCATAATGCTAGACACGTGCCATATAATTAAAAAGTTTGGATGAGATAAATTAGTATGATATTTATGTTATGTTTTTATTTTATTTATGATCATTATTACTTAATTTGTCATTTACCTTTTAATTTTTCCAATCATTCCCCTTCCAAAGGCTATTCAAATATTTTGTTGAAAATACTTTAATTGAGAATATATATGCAATGGCTTAAAAATGTAGAAGCACTACTAAAATTAATGAAAAACACCTAATATAATGAAATTTTATTAAAATAAACAATTTTTGGAGTCTTAAATGCCCAATTAAAAAAGTAGTCATGTTAACATGTGACTTTAAGGTAATTGTTAATAAACCATATTAAGAAAGTTTTGACATCACTTTTATGAGAAATATAAAAAGTTGTTAACAAAATTAAATACTTTATCATTTTCCCATAAATATATCTAAAAATAGTTCCTAAATCAATGCCCTTAGGGCATTCTTTAACATTCTCCTTAAAAAAAATGTGAAAATGATGGGTATAGAACTTAATACCATATCTATCTATCTATAATAATAATATTATTATATTATAAAAATTAAATCCTATGAATTCCAATTAGCTCAACTGGTAAAGTTTTTGAAACTTGAATAAGAAATCTGAGGTTTAATCCCTGCCTAAATCAAAAACCGATTGGTGTTTTTATCTGATAATAAAGAGCGTCCGCTAGGACACTATAGGTTGGAACTTTCTAAAAAAAAAAAAAAAATTTAGATCCTTAAAACTGGTAAATTAGATCCTTAAAACTAGTAGGTGCACACAATAATGTCATGTATCACTTTCTCCAAGCATAAAATGATGAGACAAATAATTTCTTAATACCATAATTACAACAATTAATATGTAAAAAAAAAAAATGACCATTTATGTTTATTCTTCTCCTTGTTTCTCTCTCTCTCTCTCTCCTTATTAATTAGTGTGGAGATAAAAGCCCAAATTTATATATTGAGCCTTGGGCCCTATTTGAAGATATGGGAATGTCCGAGGAGGAGAAAATAATTGGAAAAGGCCCCGGGCTGGAGAACCATGCAAGGAGGTGATAAAAGAGTATAGTCCGAGGAGTACATCATTCTCGGATATGAAGAATACTTGTCAAGCAAATACCTGGGGGACTTGGGCAATCTTCCAAGAAATTCCAACAATAAGAATGACCCTCATACACGTATAAGAATGATAAGAATTGAGAAATATCTAAAGAAAAAGCTGCTACAACCGCATTAAATGCACTGCAGCAACTTTTCTGGCCGCATTAATGTGGAGAAGACCCCTGAACAATGCAGTCTCAACCACCACCATTCACAAAAAGTCAAAGAAGATGCCTGATGGGACATATACTTGAGTGAAGGCTTAGATGATGAACAAGTGTACGATCAAGATGTTTTGAAAGGAAACTATATAATGTAAAAGACTTCCCATAAGAAAGGGGGAGAGGATCTAGAGAAAAAAGGAGAGAAGAAGGTTTACTGTAACTCTAAGAAGTATATAAACAAAAGTTGGTTTCCTTGGACAACAATTTATACAAATCGCAGGCCTGTTCTTGCACTTATCTATCTGTTAAATCTTGATTAACTGTTGTTGAAATTACAAACAGCCAAGTTCTTTCACTCACTCTCTACAAATTCATTGTATTAGGCTTGTTGGGCTCATAGTCTATACTTCTTGGGTTTGGGCTACTCATGGTAGTAGTGGTAGAGGCGCGCCTTGTACTTCAGTCATTGGCAACAAAACTGTGAGGGGATAGAAGCTCGGGACGTTGCACTCTAAGCATGCCCGTGGCCTGCCCCAAAGCGGGGCTTCTCTTATGCCTTCCGCTCATGCTTATAAGGCATAGAGGGGCACTTCTCTAAGCGATGTATGAAAGTTACAAAGCACAAAGTGCCTAAGCATGCCTTCCACACTCGCAAAGAGGACAAAGCTGTGCAGGGGATAGAAGCTCAGGACGTTGCAATTTAAGCATGCTTGTGGCCTGCCCTCTAAAGCGTTCAAATAGATTGTGTTACCCCACAATTAGCATGTGTCATTAATTGCTAAATAAATTATTCTAAAAAAATTATCATATATGTTTTTTACTTTCCTTAAACCTTATCTCTCTATATTTCTCTATTTATTTTTAAACATTATCTCTTTTTTCTTAACTAGTAGTATATACTACATACAGCTAATTGCTCCAAAAAAAGAAAAAAATAAATAAACTGATCATCTATGTTTTTTCCTTTCCAACATACCATGTCTCTCCTTCTTTTTTTTTTTTTGGAGAAACATGTCCCTCCTTTTTAATTAGCATATGAGTAGACAATTATATATGTATATCTCCATCTCTATCTCTTTTTTAATTAGCATATGAGTGGACAAATGGTTTTTTCTTTTCAAGTTTTCATATGTTGATATGACCGTTACAAAGCGTAACAGACTTCTACTCTTTTATTATCATTCCCCTTCCTCAACAAAATATGCAAAATTTCAGCTACTTATTTATCTATCAATAATATATAATATATGTTGAAACTAAAAAATTACTTTATAAAAAGTGTTGCATCTAGACGGCAGCTGGGATTAAACAATGTATGGTCGGCATCTAGCCAATACCACAAAAAAGAAAAAAAGAAGTATAATAATAATATCAGCCACGTTAATAGCCTGCCGGTTGCCGCCAAGTACAGAAGCAAAAGATAGACACAAATCAAGTAAAAAAAAAAAAAACTGAAAAGTGAATAGGGAAGTGGCACCATCAGAAAGTAAGGAACACGGTTTGATGAAAGTGGGCCTGAAAAGTTGAAAAATAGGGATGTCACAAGCTAAAAAGAGGGAGTTTAAAAAGCAACGAAAAAAACAAAAAGGCTGAAAAGTGGGTCACGGCTGAACGTGAAATTAGGAGTTGCGGAGGAAAAAAGAACGAAATTGAAATTTAACTATAAAATTCTAACTATGTAGTTAATAGTCATTAGTTTCAAACTATATTTTTTATTAGCATCTCGAATCTAAGAGACTTAATTTAGGAGCTATAAATCGAGTTTTTGAGAGTCGATTTTCATGTTTTGATCGTATTTGAGTTGGCACTTTTTCCACGTGGCGTCCACATGAAAATCGAGTCTCTAAGACTCGATTTCCAAGCCCATGTATACTATCACCACAACACAACAAAGAAAGAAATCAAAAATCAGAAATCAAAGCCCAAAAAAAAAAAAAAAAAAAGCCGAAGAAGAAAAGAAAGCCCCAGGCAGCGGCGACCGAGGCCGGCACGACCCAGGGCCAGGCAGGGGTGACCCAGGTCGTGCGAGCCCCAGGCGGCGCGATCCAGGAGGCGCGTGAGCCTGGGTCGCGCGGCCTGGCTCGCGCGAGGCCTGGCCGCGCGACTCAGGCCTCGCGCGAGCCCCAAGTGGCGCGTCGCACGGCCAGGCCTCGTGCGAGCCCAGGCCGCGCGGCCTCTTCCTCTCTTTGATCTGGTCTTTCTCTTTCTCTCTGATTTGATCTGATCTCTCTCTACATTGATTTGGTCTTTCTCTCTCTGATCTGATCTGGTGAGGTGAGGCGCATCTGAGACTTAAAATTTTTTGAAATTTTTTTGGTTTAGGACTCGATTTCCACGTGGTTGCCACGTGAAAAAAATGCCACGTCAACCCATAAAAATCGAGTCCCAAAAACTCAATTATAGGCCCAAAATCGAGCCTCTTAGGCTCGAGATGCTACTATGTCATATACTTTCCGAACCGGGCCAACTAATTATAAAGTTTGATACTTATGTCTAGTTACCCAGATTCCCCAGGAAAAAACCTGACAAAAATTGCTCCATGAACTGATCAGTTGAGAGAAAAATAAGGGAATAGTTTCTTTGGAATCTCTCTATAAATAGAGAGAGGCACGCACAAGAAGAAAAGAGGAAGGCAGATACACAAACAAGAGAGCAAGTACACACACAAAGACATAGAAGAAAAAAAGAGAGGCACAGATAGAGAGAGCAACACCAACCAGAGGAGGAATATGTTTGTATAAGGGATTTCATTAGTCCCCTCTCTCTCTCTCTCTCTCTCTCTCTCTCTCTCTCTCTCTCTCTCTCTCTCTCTCTCTCTCTCTCTCTCTCTCTCTCTCTCAAATATGAATTTTTGTTTGGTAAAGTAAATAGGGTCGGGTTTCATGAAGCTTTAGATACGAGTCTTTAACTCATAGATCCTATTTGTGCATTACCAAATAAAGATTCTCTCATCTTGGCACTACCAAAATCTCTCTCTCACCTCTTTTTTAATTTGAATTTTATTTGGTAAAACAAATAAGATTGGGTTTCATTAGGAGTGCCGAACTCCATATATGAAGCTTTAGATATGAGTCCTTGACTCGTAAATCTTATTTGAAAAATACCAAATAAAAATTCTCTCAAGTTGTGGTGGAATGTCTTTTTTTAATTGGAGTCATTGACTCTATCAAAATAAAGGAGTCCTTGACTCTACCATTTTAATGGAGTCTTTGACTCTACCTCATTAATAGAGTCTTTGACTCTACAAAAATAATGGAGTCTTTGACTCTACTAAATTAATGGAGTTTACCCTATCAATGGAGTCCTTGACTTTACTAAATTAATGGAGTTATTGACTCTACCCCATCAATGGAGTTCTTGACTCCACCATCACATTAATGGAGCATTAACTCTACTAAATTAATCGCGACTAATTCTTTGGGATTATTAATTCTTTAAACAAGATTAGAGTTAATAATTCTTAAAATAAAATGACCATAAAATTGGGTTGGGAAAATTTTCCAATTCCAAATATGTTCACAATGATTAAATTGCTTCAAAGGAGTTTTCTTTCCCTTAATTAAATTTGGGAATTTCAATCAAAATATTATTAAAATTTCGACAAAGAAGCAAATGAAAGAAAGAGAAATTTGCTTAGACATTCAACTTCTTAAAAAAGAATTAGTGGTTCGATTGTCATAAAAGCATGGTCCTTGAGACTAAAATCAATGAGAAATGATATATCTACAATATTTTTACAACATTTTTACAACAAATCTTAAGTGGCAAGTTGTTACTGGTTGTTATTGTTGGAGCAAAAAAGTAATTTTAGTGTTAGTTTCAAATTTGAACCAATAACAACTAACTACCTGTGATTTGTTGTAAAAATATTGTAAAATTGTTGTAGACGTAGCATCTCTCGATACAAAATTATATCAATAATTAATTAAACACCAAGTATTGACTCAAAGATCTATCATTTAAAATTGGACAAAACCATATTTGAGACTTTAAATCTAAGATCCCAAAAATAAAGAACTACGAATTGGCTTGATCCCCGTCAAGGGTATGTATGCAACCTAAATAAATTATTAGGTGCAACAACAAATAAATAAAAACACATATCCCCTTAAACATGAAAATAAATAAACTCATGTACAAAGACAACATGGTTGGAATCAAAGGGTTTTCCCTTGAAATAAGGAGTTGTAATTAAGAGATACATTATCTTGAATGTGCAATACTCACATCAATAAAACTCATACGCCAAAATGCCTATGGATGAAATTATGTTTGATGAATTAGACATAATTTGACAACGTTTGTTAAACATAATCTAACAATTATTGTTAATAATTTTCGTCAACAATATAAATTTTTTTGGGTAGAAAATAATCAATCAATCAATATATATATATATATATATATAAGTAGAGACTTCGTGTGGGAAAGCATGAGGTTCTGCCAAGTGGCACATTGTATGACATCCTACTCATTTAGGCTTCCACCTCATTTAAATTTAGCATTTATATCAAACTATTAAGTAATGACAAATGCATTTATTTCAATGTATTAGTAAAATTTAAATAATTTGTATACATTTATAACTTTACATGCTTTAAATTGATAGGAATGGATCTAAAAAGTCATGGGAAATGTAGGAATCAAAAAAACTTTTCAATTTTCTGCATAAGACTAACTTCAATGCAAGAGTTGAATTCAATGAATTGGGCAAATATTATTTGTCTCCACATTTGTCCAATATAAATCAAGTCATGGGAAATGTAGGAATAAAATTTAAAGAATTTGTATACATTTATAACTTAACACGTTTTGAATTGATACAGATGAATCTAAAAAGTCATGGGAAATGTAGGAATCAAAAAAACTTTTCAATTTTCTACATAAGACAAATTTTAATGTAGAATTGCAAGAGTTGAATTCAATGAATTGGGCAAATATTATTTGTCTCCACATTTGTCCAATATAAATCCCCATTTCTTAGGGGTATCAATTTGGGTTAACGTGTCGGGTTCATGTCGTGTCAAGGTAGGGGTATTCGACTAAATTACTCAACCTAAACCAGACCCATTTAATAATCGTGTTTTGATCCTTCAACCCTAACTCGACCTGGTTAATAAGGCGAGTTGACTTGACCCAACTCACTTGACACACTTAATAAACGGGTCATGTTGGGTTGACATGAATGTAACATAACCCATTTTAACCTGTATAATATTAAATATAACATCCATCTAGAAATATATATATATATATATATATATATATTGTACATCCCAAAGTAATGCATACACTTTAAGTCTTTAATCCACGTTAAAAATAATATAGTTCAATAAAAATATAGCATCCATATAAAAATAAGTTCTTTACACTCCAAAAGAATTGCATACACTTCAATCTAAATTCAAAATAACATAGTTCAACAAAAATAAAATAACATAATTCAACAAAAATATAATATCCTTAGAACTCACCAAATGCTAAGTATCAATATTGAAACAGTTGGAGCAAATAGTAGACTAATCCTAACTGTGACTACAATTATCATCCATAGATTCTTTGTTGATGTCTAAATACATAACATCACCCACAAGCTCATCCAATTTCATTTGTGCAAGTTCTATGCCAAAAAAATATTTATAGAACTAGAGTATTAGATATTTATAAGAAGGTTTAGAGATTTATGGTTTGTAAGGTTTAGAGATCTAAGATTTTTAAAGTTTCAATTTCCAATGATATCCATTGTAAGTTTTTGTAATTATTCACTTTTCTTTTTAAATTTAAAATATAGGTTGGATATAAAAGATATTTGACAAATCTAAAATAAAATGAATATTTATTTGTTATATGAGTTAAACAGGTTGTGTTAAATGAGTCATTTCGGGTTAATATAAATAAATTGGTATGTCAAATGTGTCTATTACAGATTACGCGAGTCAACTCACTTATAACACGTTTCTTATCGTGTTACTTTCGGTTTGACCCGTTTATGACTCTAACCCGCTAAGGCCCAACCTTAACCCGGAAAAACCAGTGTTGGTTCGTGTCGTGTTCGCAGGTTAGGTCGAATAGTGACACCCCTACCATTTCCATTGGACTTAAAAATTAAACTTCCTAATAAACGGGTCATGTTGGGTTGACATGAATGTAACATAACCCATTTTAACCTGTATAATATTAAATATAACATCCATCTAGAAATATATATATATATATATATATATATATTGTACATCCCAAAGTAATGCATACACTTTAAGTCTTTAATCCACGTTAAAAATAATATAGTTCAATAAAAATATAGCATCCATATAAAAATAAGTTCTTTACACTCCAAAAGAATTGCATACACTTCAATCTAAATTCAAAATAACATAGTTCAACAAAAATAAAATAACATAATTCAACAAAAATATAATATCCTTAGAACTCACCAAATGCTAAGTATCAATATTGAAACAGTTGGAGCAAATAGTAGACTAATCCTAACTGTGACTACAATTATCATCCATAGATTCTTTGTTGATGTCTAAATACATAACATCACCCACAAGCTCATCCAATTTCATTTGTGCAAGTTCTATGCCAAAAAAATATTTATAGAACTAGAGTATTAGATATTTATAAGAAGGTTTAGAGATTTATGGTTTGTAAGGTTTAGAGATCTAAGATTTTTAAAGTTTCAATTTCCAATGATATCCATTGTAAGTTTTTGTAATTATTCACTTTTCTTTTTAAATTTAAAATATAGGTTGGATATAAAAGATATTTGACAAATCTAAAATAAAATGAATATTTATTTGTTATATGAGTTAAACAGGTTGTGTTAAATGAGTCATTTCGGGTTAATATAAATAAATTGGTATGTCAAATGTGTCTATTACAGATTACGCGAGTCAACTCACTTATAACACGTTTCTTATCGTGTTACTTTCGGTTTGACCCGTTTATGACTCTAACCCGCTAAGGCCCAACCTTAACCCGGAAAAACCAGTGTTGGTTCGTGTCGTGTTCGCAGGTTAGGTCGAATAGTGACACCCCTACCATTTCCATTGGACTTAAAAATTAAACTTCCATAATTTTCTCACAATATCTTTGTTTTTCTTTCCGAGAGATATTTTAATTTTCAAAATATTACATTCGTCTTAAATATTTTGTTTAGATTTTATGTATATTGTTTTACTTATGTAGCATTGTAATTTATTTAGGCTAATTGTTTCATATCATGTGCCAATTTATATTTTTGGTTTTCTGTATGATGCGTATACTTGGTAAGGATTTATTTTCGGTTACTTTTAGTTCAATTAAAATTTGGAGGTTAAATTGTGATATTATTGCATCACTATGACATTATCTTTTCTATTGTTATATCATGAAATTCTAAAAGTTCTTATAGCTAATTGATATATAAAACATAAAATAATACAAGAAAGACACATAGGAACCAACATGTTTGTAGGTGACATTTCTTGGTTGCATGAATTAGAGGAATTTTCCCCTAATGTATTTAGTTTGAATTTAGTTTTTGTAGAAAACCTCATAGACTAAGTGTGATTAACAATAATAGTATTCATGAAATCAATGGGTCATAAATAATTTCTTACAAAACTTATCAAATTGCACTGCGCATCGCGCAGGATATCAGCTAGTATAGTATAAAGATCAAGACTTAGGTACAGTACTTAGGTGATGTTCTTTAGATTCTCCTTTTAAAATTTTGCCATGTGGATTTTTTTTCATGGAATGGAAATATATTTTTTAGTTAAGTAACTACATGGCTGAATTTTAAGAGAGTAACCTAAGGAACATTACCTAAGGTACTGTATCTAAGTTTTGTCTTAATATAAAAGTTGAATCCTTAAAACTGGAGAATGCACACAATGATGCCATGTGTAACTTTCTCCAAGCGTAACATGATGACATATATGCTTTCTTAATACCATAATCATATAAATTAATATTTGAAAAAAAAGAACTGACCATTTATGTTTTTTTTTTGTCCTTTTCTCTCTCCTTAATTAGCATATGTCATTAATGGCTAAATAAATTATTCTAAAAAAAATCTGACCATATATATTTTTTCTTCGCCTTATCTCTCCGTATTTCTTACTTTTCTACTTTCTTAATACCGAAATTATAGCAATGAATATTTGGGGGAAAAAAAAATCCTCATCATTTCTTTTATCACTCTCTCCTTATTAATTAGCATATATCATTAAGAGAATAAATTCAATAAGGACGGGGAGTAAACCCTTTGGTTTACACCAGCTAATAAAGACAAGCTACATCAACCTTTTACTTAAAACTTATTATAAAATTAATACATTTAATAACATCTTAAAAATAAATAAATAAAAAAACAAAAAAAAAACCCATATTTTAGATTTTCAGACCAGATGTTAAAAAAAAAAAAAGCCTCATCATTTATGATTTTCTTGTCCTTATCTCTCTATATCACTCTCTCTCTCTCTTCTATTTTTCTTAATTAATAGCATATATAGTTTTTTTTTTTTTTTTTGGTTGACAAACGAGTGTGTCCAAACCTCTTCAAGTATCTGATTATTCTTTTGGGTGTATGCAGTCCCCCTATCTTACATGTACCAAGTTATTACATGGAGGAATCTCATGAAAAGTGACCCCAAGATGTTGGTAAGAGGTTTTGAACTTAAGATTTCATGGATATCATGAGACCTTAGGAACTATTAAGCCAACCCCTTAGGATTTAGTAGCATATATAGTTAATTTCTAAAAAAAAAAAAAAAAAAAAAATTACCATCTATGTTTTTTCCTTCCCATAAATCGATGAAGATGGCCATGAGGTATAACTTAATTTATAACCAATAATAATAGGTTTAAGCTCAATGATATCGCTTCTCAAAAAAAAAAAAAAAAAAAAAAAAAGCTCAATGATATCAACTACTAAAATTAAGGACTCGAGTCAACACTCACAACCTTTATTTTTGGTTGAGTTTCTAGCATGCATTTGTTTTTGTGAATGAGATAAGTATCATGGAGCTATGGGAACCATGAGCGCATGGAAACCCCAAGTCCAAGAACCTAACGAGCATAGCGTGTCTCAAATTAAATCTTGATCCAAGGTAGTCTTTCTGCTTCAGATGTTAGTACCATTGCAGCTGGATGGCAGGTATAATATATATTTATGATTTAATTTCATCATTACCTTTTCTTTTAGGCTCATGTAAAACATTGAATTACTAATAAATTTTCATTTTTACAAAATTATTTGTGAGGAAAAACAGGTCAACCATGAACTATATGGAGATTAAAACACTAGATTATTCAACTATTGGAGTAATGTATGTGTTTTAATTTTTGACTTCTTATTGTTTATTTTTACTGGTTTTTAAAAAGAGTCTTTTATCATACTTGCAGATTGCTCCATATAGTGACACCGGTTGCTTCAATTTGTTGTGCTTATATGGCTTTGTTCAAATCACCGAGGAAATTGTTTTTGGTGGAACTATTAAGCCTCTTTCCGTCTATAATGGTGCCCAATTTGGATTCAAAGTCCATATTTGGAAGGTAGTACAATATTTCAATTTAATTACTTTACCAAATACTTCTAATTTTAAAATATACATATTTCAGCATATCATATGTATTTTTTTTTTTTTCCAAAAAAGAAATCATAGTAATAAATGTTACAGATATGGCTCATGGCCCAAGCCCTACAGCATTATATTCTTCTGGTTTTATTTGTAACTGTGTATGTTTGAAATTCTTATTGCTCGGTTTATTTATTATTAAATACAATTTTTTAAATTCAAAGTTTCAATTTTTATTGTACACGATTTATTTTTACCTAGCTTATTTTTTAAGACCGCAAATTTAAGTGTTTAGTTGTTCTGCACAAAAAAGTTCTTTTTTTTTTCCTCTTTCAATAGAAATATATGACACCAAAATATAATGCTTTACCGATTGGTTTTTATTCTCTCACATATACTTTTTATATTCACTTTTTCACATTTATTTTTATGTCTTAAATACACACACATTTATGTTTTTTAAAATGTGTATACTGTCGCATTAATTTTAGGCACATGCATTAATTATATCAACTACTAAAATGTGTATATTGTCACATTTATTTTTTTTCCCTTATTTTTTGTTTTCAAAAACAATTTTCTATTTTTGAAACCAAAAAAATTGTTTGGTAACCCAAAATTGACAGAAAATAAAAACTGTTTTCAAAACTTAATTTGTGAAAGAAACTGAAAACATGCAAAAAGCTGTTTTTAGTTTCTAATTTTTAAAAGTCAATGAAAACACACAATTGATTTAATGAATCTGTTTCATTTAATGAGTGAGCATTAAAGTTCAAACTCTAGTAACAACATATTTTAATATTTTTCATTTTTTTTCTTTAAACAACTTTTTTTTTTTTT